>NC_092226.1:32515099-32672599 GCF_036320965.1 Panulirus ornatus | reverse complement strand
AGGCCAATGTATAGGCAGGCTTTTATGTTGGCAGTTAGGTTTGTAGGTGGACAGATGTGCTGGAAGGCAGGTGTATGGGCGGGCAGATGTATGAGCAGGAAAGTCTGTAGGTATGAGAGTGTGTGAGCTGCCAGGTTTGTGGGTAAACAGATGTGTGAAAAAGCTGGTGCATGTGTAAGCAGGAGTGTGAGAAGGCAGGTGTGTGGTTTTGCAGGAATATGGTCAAGAAATGAAGGCAGGTAGGTGTATGGGGAGGCACGTGTAGGGAAGAACAGATTTGCGGGCAGGTAGGTGTATAGATAGGCACATTTATGAGTAGCCAGTTGTGTGGGCAGGAAGGTAGGAAAGGAGAGGGACGGATGACACGAACATAAAATACATCGGATATAAGAAGGCAGTGAGTGGCACAATTAAGTAGAGATTTTCATTTGAAATATGATTTTTGTACATTGCCTCAGAGCGAACAAGCAGATCATAGTGGGCCCAAGCACAGACATACAGACGTACTGACACGTGTCACGTAATTACCCAAAGCTTACGCACTACATTGATTTCTATTCATATTTACAAGAATCATGCGTACATAATAACGTATGATTTCGAAAATTGATGTAGTGTGCTGTCTGCGTGCCTCCCAGCCGACATGGCTTGGACCCGTACCACCCGTCTGCTTGCTGCTTCCTATGGCTCCTGTGGGCAAACCAGTCTCACCAAGATTGACCGTTATGAACCGTAACCTTGTACAGTGAACTGGTCTCAATCTCCTCCGTCTTTTGTCTTTTCCTCCTGCTATATAACTTTTCCTTCATTAGTAGTCTGGTTTGCGAACATATTAGGGGCTCAAGTGAGGTATCTTCATTTCTATTAATATGTAACCTCAGGAACCCTTTAGCCAGGCTTCCATGGCTTCGATGATGTTGCCTTCCGCGTTGGAGCGGGGTAAGGTGGGCTCCTGCAAGGTGGGAAGGTTCTTGTCGATACTCACTCTCGTCTGCTGCTGATGATACAACCTAGCTTGCTCATACTATAAACTTGGACAACCGTTTATTATCTGAAAAAAAATAAGTATTATGCTAATGTTTATCTTTGATGAAAAGATATCAATCGAATATCAATAAAGCAAGATCACATGTGGCTCTGGCACGTCGCCATCGCTGCAACTGCTGCCCCGTCTACCAAGATGAGGTCCACTTTGCGTGTGACGAGCACGTCGGACCCTGTTGTTCATCAGCTCACCATACTATGAACTTCTACACTTGCCTCTGTGAACTGGTGATGGTATTGGTGAAGACACTGCCCACTATCTTACTGGAGCCTGCAGCAGCAGTAGTAGTAGTAGTAGTAGTGGCAGCAGCAGTAGTAGTAGAAGTTGCCAGACTGTCCCGTGGGTAATCATTTAACCTGTAGGATGATTGTACCTTTCTTGAGTACGACGGTACTGCAAGACCATCCTATCCAAAGGTCATAACGTCGTGTTCAAGGGTCGTAATGTCATGCTCAGGGGTTCTACCATCCTGCTCATGAGTCGTACCGCCATGCTCAGAATTCATGCAGTCGTGCTCAGTGGTTTGGCCGTCGTGTCCAAAGGTCGCACCGTCTTGCTCATAGAATTTAGATGCCAGTGAGACAGCGCATCACCAGCAGTGTGACCATACATCTCAGGGGTGATGCGTTTGAGAAGTTCACAGAAAACTAAAGTGTTCGCTCCCTTTACCGGCAAGAAAAAGAAACAAGAAACAAGAAAAGAAAAAAGTAGTTCGGTAGTAATTAGATTTTTGCTGGATGAATTTGTATGCAAAAAAAAAGAATAATTAAACTGGAATATAAAGTGGTAATTCAGATTCATGATCGATGATCTACTGTCTCCAGAATCATAATTGCAATGTTATTATCCTTTATTATTTACTTTGATCATCGTCAAATATCAACTTTACTGACATTACATATCACTAAGTACAAGAGATGATCCAGGCAATTTAAACTTGAAATGCTGTGCAAAGAACAGGATTATGTGTACATACGTGGTGATATTATGTGGATGTTTAGGTGAGGCTAGTGCATAAGTGTTCACTGTCTTTAGTACAGCAATTGCGTTTTGGACATCAAGGAGGAGTCTTGTGATATGTCAAATCGACGTTTGTAATGTAGAAATGAGTGATGTCCGAAGCGCAGAGGAGAAAGTGTAACTCGTATATACCTGGGGATGTGTGGTTTCGGATGGATCCGGTAGAGTGGCGTTGTTTAATGCTTGTCGGATCACAACAGTGTCTTGTCAGTGTTGTGTTGTTGTTGGGTTGGGGAAGTGTGGGTAAAGGTTGTGGATGAGTGAGGCAGGGGTAAGCATTTTTCTTCTAGTGGTTCATTATGGTATGGTATGGATGGAAAGGGTCTACTACTTTTGTAAAGAATTGAGTGCTAAGCATATGGATGAGGGATTTTATTCACTTGATCTTTGTTTCGCTGTGTAAATGTTGAAGTTCGTGGTTGGCAGGCGGCCAGTGATTGTTCTAAGTGCTCTGCTCTGCTCGGTTCGCAGCTATGATATAATTGCTCTTGTTAGAGTAGATTGCCCGCGCAAGTGAGGTAGAGTGGGTGAATATTTCGTAGATGACACTAAAGGATTCAGTTTCTTGTCCAAATCTTGTACCAGTAAGAGTTCTGAAGGCTTTGTTTTGTTTGTTGCTCCTGTGTTGACATTTGTAGTGTGGTGAGGGAATATGTGCGTCGCATGTGATGCCCAGAATGACTGGTGTTTTTTTCAGTGTGAGTGATTGATCATTCAATGCCATCATACTTGCTTCCTGCCGCAGGTGTCCCTTTTATCTTTATTGAAACTCCCACAGCGCCCAGGAAGTTGGCCACGTCCATCGAACGGGACCATAGGTCACAACGCGTAGTAATGTTGTGTACGTATGTAAGTGGAGAAGGTGAAGGGCAGTGAAGCAGTAGGTGTTCGGTGTCTTCATTCCCCGTTACCTTAGGACTCCCGTCTTGATTGGGTCCTGCTGTTACTCAGGGACTCTTTTGCAGATGCTCCTGCAGATTCTTGGCTGCGTTACTTCCAGTAGCAGGGAAATGATGGACTCAGAGTGAGTTTCTTCGACAAGACTGTACTCCCATTCGTCACACACACACACACACACACACACACACACACACACACACACACAGTGTTCTCCAACAGCAAGGATTCGAACTTCCGCCACTAGTGTGGTAGCCGGGAATGCTAACCACAAGGCCGTGTGTGTGTGTGTGTGTGAAGAGCATTTTGTGTATATGATGTGTATTTCCGTACGTATTTTCATTAAATGAATATATTCCTCTTATCCTGCTTTAGGAGGCGTGCATATGTGTGGTTAAGCTATTGTTTGTATGCGTATGTAACCTTTAGTGCGAGAACTACATTGGCTGAAGACTCGCAGTTGTTGGTAATACAAGAGCCAATAATTTAATGAAAAAGAAAAAAAAAATGTACGTAAAACAGGTTTGAAATAAATCACGATTCAGAGATACTGTCAGGAGGCCGGAAGTGTGGTGTGTGTGTGTGTGTTTTTTTTCCCTCGTCTCCGTTACAATCTATCACGTATCCATCAGCTGACCATCAATCAGCACGTGTTCCGCCCTGACCTCCTCTGACCCGGCACAGACACACACACACACACACCACCACACATGCCACCCACACCACACCACACCACAACCATCCCTCGGAGTCCCTGCTTAACGAAGGCACTCTGAGCCCTCGATTTAATCTGGGGATTAAGCGAGCCTGGATTAGACCTTTACTTAACCTACACTTAACTCGCTAAATCCCCGCGGACAGGCACACTGACCTAACCCTTTAAGCATTTCCTCAAATCAGTTTGATCGCTCGCCCCTCCATCCCCCGCCGACCAGACCACCGGAAGTACTGTGGGGAAAAAAAAGGAATAATGTGAATAATATCCTAACTCTCCTAATTTGAATAACAAGTCGTAAAACACCATCATTCGAACGTTACTGGCGCTTTTACGACATCGCCGACGCCTAGCGACTGAAACCCGAATGAGATTTTCGCATTTGATGGTTGTAATCTGTTTTTTATAGCACTTTCATGGCCGTGCGGCGATTGGTCGGTTACATACCGGCGTCTCCGATGACAACTGGGACCTGGGACCAGGACCTGGGACCAGGACCTGGGCTGCAGGTATCCGTTTATGCCACGATTTGACCCGCAGGTGGACGCCGGACCAGCGGGAAGCATTGATCATGAGCACCCAACCTAGACGACCATGGTTTAATCCCTCGAGCACGTCGGTACGACACATGAGCACGTCTATACGGTGAAGTCAGTACGACCCGTGAGCACGACAGTACCACAACCCGTGAGCACGTACGTAGGACCCATGAGCACGTCTGTACGATGAAGTCAGTACGACCCGTGAGCACGACTGTACCACGACCCCCGACATGTCTGTATGATGCTTGAGCACTACGGTACGTCACAGGAGCACGTCTGCACGACCCTTGAGCACGACTGTGCTACCCTTGAGTACAATGACGAATGCTATGACCTCCCTCGTAAGGGCTAAGTCGGTGATCAGGCCACCATACCTTACACTCAGCGGTAGGAAGAGAACGAACTCCTGTGAAGTGAGATGGTTTGTGGTGAAGCTATACTTTGTGTCTGGAACTGACGGCGATACAGCCTCGCGGAAGGAGACGTTGCACTCACGGGGAACCTTCAGCAGGCGCTGCCCGAGGACACACACACCCACCCACACACACACACACACACACACACACACACACACACCACCCACCCCACCCCACCCCACCCACACACACCCACCCACCCACACACACACACACACACACACACACATCCACACACCCACACACAGACACACACACATGCACACACACACACACACACACACACACACACACACACGCACGCAAGCATAAGCTAGGTGTGTGTGTGTGTGTGTGTGTGTGTGTGTGTGTGTGTGTGTGTGTGTGTGCGTCTGTGTGTCTGTGTGTACTTGCATTGGAGCAAATACAATACATAAGCAGATACATACAGGGTTAAGAGACGGGGTAACTCGAGTATTAAACTCGCTTCATGTAACTTACAAATTCTATGTAACACCAGTTTCTTTGTAAGAGATCTTGTGTTCACCAGAATCTTTTGCCAGTAAATAATGCAGCCAAGGTTGCGCTTCTTCCAGTAGCAGGGAAATATGGACTTCTCTGACGAGATTGCACTCCTCAACGGGCCATTTCGACACATCCTGGTCAGTTCTCTCAAATCATACTGCGCTTACAACCACGCATGTCATTCCTCACATTATAAACCCGCCTCACACCACATATCGTCCTCAGACACTTCATTTCCAACACGACCGACCGCTTCCTTCCTTTTGCATTCAAGATCCAAAGCTCACAACCACACAACACGCTCGGAATTACTATCCCTTCAAGGAAATTCGTCGTTGACCTAACAGACACTGACCTCTCCTTCTACACGCACCTTAGATCACCCAGGACCTTAAATAATGCCGCTTCTCACACCATGACTCGCTTCCTACTCCATGCCTCTATCCGCTGACATCTACACTGTAATTCCTCCAGATTTTTTCCAATCTAACGTGCACTCTTCCATGCTGCACGTCATGACCTTACTTTTGTCCAGATTAGCTCTAACATTTCTCCTGTAACACATTATTACCTAACGCAGACACTGCCTTCTGGATTTTCCACCTGGAGACTGCCATCAGAGCTATGTCATCTGCAAACAGCAACAGACTCTCTTTCCAGGCACCCTCTTCTCTACCATACAGTAGACACATCCCTCGCTGACAACCCCGTCCTTGAACAGATTAAACAGCCATGGTGACATTGCACACCCTTGAAAGACCCACCTTCACTCTTCCTCCCTTCCTACTCTCACACACGCCTCGCTCTCTCGTTAAAACCTGCATGTGGAATCTTTTCTGTTACGCCATATATTAATAACCCTTTCTGTGAGACGTCTCTGTTAACCCCATCATACGCTTTCTCCAGGGGCATCAATGCGAAATACAAATAATAGCCTTCGTTTTCTTTGCCTCATAAAGACTTCAAAAAGCAGTCATTTGATTCACACATTCTCTCTCTCTCTCTCTCTCTCTCTCTCTCTCTCTCTCTCTCTCTCTCTCTCTCTCTCTCTCTCTCTCTCTCTCTCTCATATATTGTGCACACCCAGGATCCTTTGTAACCCCAAGACTCCTTATTATTATTATTATTATTATTATTATTATTATTATTATTATTAATATTATTAATATTATTATTTATTGTTATTATTATTATTATTATTATTATTATTATTATTATTATTATTATTATCATTATTATTATTATTATTAGTATTGATATTATTTATATTATTATTATCATATTATTACTTTTATTATTATTATTTTTGTTATTATCATTATTATTATTATCATCGTTATTATTATCAGTAGTAGTATGATTATTATGCAACCTCAGGACCTCTTTTTATGGGGCTCCTGAAGCTTCAAGGCTGCACTGCAATCAGTAGGAGGGAACTGCTTTTGGAGCGAACAAGGCTACAACGAGACTGCACTCCTCTTTGTCCATGTACGATGATATAGCCTCTCCTAAGGCGACTCTTACCTTGTGGCTTAACCTGAAGCCCGGCGAAGCTTAGACACACACACACACACACGCACACACACACACACACACACACACACACACACACACACACACACACACACACACACACTCGTGTTTATATGCGTTGTATTGGAGAAAATCGTTGGAATAAAAGAGGTTTTAAGAAAATGGCCTTCAGGGCGAACTGTTGGAAAAACTGAAATGTGTGGTCACTTCCCAGAGTTGAATGCGTCCCATGAAGGTGTAAGACTGAACCTTTGATAGATGGCCCTTGTTGACCTTTAAGTACCAGGCTCTGGTACCCTTGGATATTGCCCTTGGCTCTTGTTGACCCCAGAGACCAGGCTCTAGTGCCCTTAGATCTTGCCTTTGATCCTGACGTACCTTGGTGATGATGTAAAGCTGCTACGTCGCCTGTTTTGAAAAGGTGCAGTAAAGCAAGTGTGATCTATAAGGCTACGGTGGCCTATGGTGGCCACCAAACGACCTTCAAGGCCAACATGCGGTAACCTAGATCGTGGCCCAAATTCCGGCGTACCTAGACCCCATAATGTGGTACCTCCAGGTGACATACCTGGGATGTAAAAGAGTCACTGAGAGACGGACAGTCAGGCACTTTATCCTGATGTAGTAACCATGACCAGTGATATTGTCTTCATACAATCTTTTATGCTCAATATGAGGCCCTCTTAAGTTAGGGCAGTATCACCAGTATCACATCCTGGGATAAAGATGAGAATAATATAATGGAACATCTCGCAGTCGAAGGATCCATAAATTTACGGAAATTTTTTGCTCGGCCTTAGAGGCCCCGAAGTAAGGATGATGACAATAAAACAACATCCGGGCACTTTGAAGGCCCCTGGGTGTGGATGATAACAAAAGATACATTCGCACGTCTTAAAGGGACCCTTGAGTGAGGATAATAAAACAGGCATGTAACATCAACAGTGGATTATATTTTACAACATACAGGGAGAATAATAGTGTTTTAAAAAGAGATATGTATCGTGGCCAAACACCCTTGTCCTTCACCCTTCATCCCCAGATAAGGGATGAGCTGCTTGTGGGAAGGTGTCACGACGCCCTTGGGTTGCCCTCAGACATGATCCTCTCTGACTCTCTGAAGAAGGCGGTCTTCCCTTCGTCTAGAGACCTCACGCTTCCCTTGCATCATGAGGTTCAAAGGAAGAAGTCTAGAAGTCTTGTTCTCTATGTTCCAAGGCGCATCGTATACCTTTATTCAGGGTCAAATGACTGAGGGTATGACTTCAGATGGGGTTAAGGGGAGGTGGGTGCACGGGTGGGATGAGGAGAGGTGAGAGGGGGGTACGGTAAGGCGGAGATGAGGTTATGGACGGGAGAGGAGGTATATTCCCTCACTAGAACTCTCACATCCCACGGGGAACTTCACTCACACGTAGAACAGTCTTTGGTACAAGCAACTCGACTCTCATATCTCCCTTTACCTATGTAAATAAATATTTCTTTATTTTTTCTAAGTTGAAAAAAAACAAAAAAAACTTGCCCAAGAATGAAATCAATTTGTTCGTTTAGACCCAAGATTGATTCTTGATATACACATTGTGTGGAATTTTTTTTTTATATGTATATATATACAATGTTCTTTTATCATTAAGGATATCATTATAAGTAATATTTATCATAGTCATTATCATACTATATATATTTCTAAATCTTAACTCATAGTCTTATCTATGCACTATGTTGTCTGTACATTTATAGTAGAGGTTTACTAGCGGCGTGAGACTATCTACTGGCTGTGTGTGTGTGTGTGTGTGTGTGTGTGTGTGTGTGTGTGTGTGTGTGTGTGTGTTTGTGGACTGAGAATGAGTTATCTTCCCCTCAAACGTTCGTCAGTTCTGTGCACTTTAAGAGGCGCCTTTTAAAAAGGGAGTAAGATAAAAGAAGTTCACAGGGACACCCGTATGTTCGGTTACTTGTGTTCCCTCAATGTATTATTGCTGTCAGTCGTCACCATATGTCTACTGGGGAGACAATGTTGCCAACACTACCACCACAGTTTGTTATGAACAGTTACTCCAGAGATGCACTTGTGGTGTCCGGGTTAGAGCGCCAGCCTTGAGAACGTTCCTTTCCTTCTGTCTCTCTTAATGTCTCTTGGCTCAGAGGTCGAGCGTCTTTCCCATACTAAACTCCCGCATCACGAGGAAGGCGTATCTTCTAAGCGAGAATTCCACGTAGTCGTTGGCTGCGTAGGTTTGCTCCCTTGGCGGCGGTGGTTGCGTGGGCGGTGCGGATGGGAGAGTGGGCGGGTGGAGGGAGGCGGTCCCTAGGTCGTGGGCGTGACTCAGGGGCGTGGCGGGGAGGGCGGCTGCGGTGTGGGTCTCGTCACTCCCCCCTGAACTGCCTCCGCTGCTGGAGACGGCGGGCGTGGGCGAGGACGCCGCGCTGTGGGCGTGAGGGGGCAACAGAGACGATGTGAGGGAGGAGAGCGACGAGGAGAGCGAGGAAAGAGAGGCGGGTGAGAGGGCCGAGAGCTGCGGCAGGTGCGGCAAGGAGGAGAGCGCCGCGGCCGAGCCACCGGCGTGGGGCGGCGGGCAGAGGTACGGGTAGTAGCAGTACGGTGGGATCCCCAGCGAGCCCAGTGAGCCCAGTGAGCTGAGTGTGCTCAGTGAGGCGAGCGATGGCAGGAGAAGCGGCGGCCGCGGCAGGCCCTCCTCCGCCCCGTGTAGCAGCTGGTCGTCCCGCATTAGCACCTGCGGCGGGAGGAACGGGCGTTTAGTGGTGACGGATGTAGTCTGAGGTGAGGGATGTGGCCAGTGGTGACGGGGGAGGGGTGACGGGTATGGTCAGTGGTGAAGGGGTGACGGGTGATGATTGGCGACGGGGAGGGGGTGACGGGTGACCAGTGGTGACGGGGAAGGGGTGACTGGTAGGGGTGACGAGGGTGATCATTGGTGATTGGGAACGGGTGACGGGTGTAGCACAGGTGACCACTGGTGATGGGGATGGTTAGTGGTAATGGTGAGAAGGTTTCAGATGAGCGAAAGTCTACCTGGTATACGTTTATTGCTTCCAAGGAAGTTAAGGTAAGGGTGGTAATGGGTAGAGCTAAGGGAGGAAAGGTAAGAGAGGTAATAGGCAATACAGAAGCCAGTGTGAAGAGGGAGAGGTAAGGGAGAAAGTGTGTAGCACAAACGTCATTATGATAAGACTAAACCTCAGTTAACAGGGTAATCATTACTAACAAACTCAGCAGAACACCTTAGTGGACATAATGGGTGATAGAAAACCCAGTGAGGGTTTTACACCTGAACAAGCGAGATGCATGAACATTAACATACCTCAGGCAGGGTAATGGGTAATAAACACGTGAACATCAAGACCATAATGATTAGCATCATACGAATTAGCATACCTTGGTCTGACATGCATCAGACACATTGAGGCAGTGGTGACTCGCTGGATAGAAAGCATCGTCAAGATTCTCACTTAATGCCCGGGTTAATACCCCCTTTACCCCAAAGGCCTTCAGTTTACCTGACCACTCCAGGTTATTTGGATATACAGGATGTATATTCGTAAAGTCGCATGACGTGATCCTCTACACTCCTGCCCTGTTCACTGTTGAGTGTGAGCCGGTGTGAGGTCCAGTGTTATACCCCGACAGTTTTCACTGCTCGTTCATGAGGTCCTCTGGAATGCCCCTCGCTGTCCGACTTTCATTCTGAGCCACATGACGTCCGCTGGTACGCCCCGGTAATGTTCACTGTCGGTTGCGCTCAACTGAAACTATGATTTCTGCGGTGAGCCGAGCGTATCGGCCACACGTTACAACCGGTAATCCGGATGAGGAGCGCTCATGTCCGGAAGAAGGGAGAGAAACGTGATTTGGGGAATGGAAGGGATGAGGAAGGGCGAGAGAGATAGTGGAACAGCGAGGGACATTATGAAACAGTGAGGGATATTGGAGACCAGTGAGGTACATTGTGGAACAACGAGGAACGTTGTGGAGCAGCGAGGGACATGGTGGAGCAGTGGGTGACATAACAAGGCAGTGAGGGACATTGTGCAGCAGTAAGGACATTATGGAGCGGTGAGGGACATTGTGGAACAGCGAGGAACATTGTGGAACAATGCGAGACGTGCTGAGCAGCGAAAGACATTATAGAGCAGTGAGGGACATTTTAGAGCAACAGCGAAGGACGTTTTGGAAAAGTTAAGGACATTTTAGAACAAGGACGGATGTTTTGGAGCAGCGAGGGGCATTGTGGAGCAACGAGGAACATTGTGGAGCAGTGAGGAACATTGTCGAGCAAAAAGGGACATTCAGAGCAGTGACGGACATTCTGAAACAGCAAGGAGCGTGAGGGGACGTTGTGGAACGTCAAGGGACGATTTAGAGTAGTGAGAGATATTGTGGATAGCGAGGGACATTATGGAGCAGAGGGTCATTGTGGAACAGCAAAGGGCTGTAGTCCCATGTAATGTAATGAAGTGATGGACATTTTGGAGCAGCGAGATACATGGTAGAGTAGCAAGGGTCATTGTAGAGTAGCGAGGGACATTTTACAGCAGAGAGAGATGTGTGTGTGTGTGTGTGTGTGTGTGTGTATGGACTGAATGTCAACAACTCACGTACAAGTGAGGCAAAAATAAAAGACAGTAGTCTGGGCCACGGATTGGGAACTTGTCAGCCACTGTAGTGCCGGCTCCCTGCGCCACCGTCTTTCATACCCAGGCCTCAGAGCTGAACTTTCTGAAGCTTAGGTTCTGTCATCAACTGCTCGTCTTGTGTCATTCTCCGATATAAGAGAGAGAGAGAGAGAGAGAGAGAGAGAGAGAGAGAGAGAGAGAGAGAGAGAGAGAGAGAGAGAGCTGGATGGTGGGTAGTGTCTGCCGCTGTGTACAGAACAAGGTCTGACAAGCGTAGTAGTCGAGGATTCAAACATGTCACCTCCAACACGCGAACACATCCGCTCGCATCGCCTCTACACACGCACAGGCAAGCACACATGGGGAAGATATATACAAACGTGCACGCATGTGTGCACGCGCGCATGTATACACACGCACATAATGCACATATCAAGCTCCATCTGAGACCAAAGAGATAGATAGGTAGTATTTGGTGTCCTACACTGTAAGAAAGCTTTTGACGCTAGACCACATCGGGGTTTTGTTAAGAAGTTGGATATACCGACAAGAGTAAGAAGAAAGCTCCATCCTTGGACATTAGATTATCGTAGCATAAGCGAAGGAAGGACACGAGGTAATGGAGCATTCTCTAAATACATTATTGGGGTGCCAAAATCGTCTGTCTTGAGTCCAGTGTATAATGGACTGAACTCTCTATCTGAATATGTTTGCGGATGATGCCAGGGTTATGATTGCATCAACTTGCAAGGGGATCTAAACAAACTCCAAAGTTGATCAATTAACTGGCTGATAGAATTCAGTCCGAGTAAATGCAAAGTAATGAGGACAGGAGACCGGAAGAGGACCTTAGCATCATCATCATCTTGAAATAAGCTTCAGAAATTTATGTATGAAAGAGACCTGTGAGGCGACTGTCTCGAGAACTCATGGTAAGAGTCATGAAGACACAAGTTCCTAGAGTTTATGTAAGAAGAATGCCTGTATCAGGGGATGGTGCCTCTATGTGTAAGAGATAAGCTCTTGCTAGTTATTGTGGTGCAAGGAAATCAAGACTGCGTGATATGCTCCGTGGACAAAAGTGATCATGTCATGTATGACTATGAATGTGTGGTAAAGGAAGACAAAAAGCAATCGGAGAGAAAACCTAAAATGAGATATAAAATCGTGTAAATTACACCAAACTTAAAAAGATAAGCAATCTCATGGGAACATAGACGGGAGATAAAGGTTCATAGCCCATGATATAGATCATTTTTGTGGAAGGAGCTCAAGTATGGTTACATGTAGTTGTAAATAGAGGTTTGATAAGAAAAGAGAGATATGGTTCAATAGAAGATGTCAAAAGCATAACAACTTAAGGGGGAATTTTACTGTGGTGGTCAAAAGCAGAAGAACTTGGGGGGGGGGGGATTGTGCTGTGGTGGAGGTACAGGAGGCACAATAGCCAACCATCAGTTGAACAAGAACAAGAAAAAATACAACAAGGGAAGGAGGAGCTGAGGCAATTGTGGACAAGACGCGGTTTAACCCAAAACTTTTCTGGCAATAGTCTGTTAAAGAGGAGCTTATCAAGGTAAGGGATTGAGAGAAAAGAGTGACGTGAGGAGCTGAATGACACTTTCAAAAGCTTTCCCACAATGAAAGACACTATAGCCCCAACACCAGCGAGTGGGGTGAAGAAAACTTCGTGTAAAGCGCTGGAATATTTAGAAAAAAACATAAACATATTTCTGAGGAAGGAGATCCGGAAGTTGCACGAAACTACTGACCAGTCTTGCTGACGCATGTGATCCGTAAAGCACCGAAAAAAAGATATTCATAAAATAAACAGATGACTAATAGCAAATCTGAAACTCCTTACGTGAAAGACAAACCTGAATCAGGAAATGGACGTAATGCACAACAAGTCTCTTCGACTTTGAGAAAGTGAGATCCGTTTAAGAGAAAAAAGGACTTCCTGGACTTTCAGAAAACGTTTGACACTATGCCAGAGAAAGGGGAAACTCCTGCGATTGGTTGAATATCATCATAGTGGAAGGAAACAAAGGAAGCATGAGACTGAAACCCTTTTGCATTGAACTGGGGTTAGTAGTGGCATGCCTCAGGGCTCGGTCCTGGAACCAATGCCCTTCCTGATCTGCGTAAATGATTTGCCAGAAGGATTGGACTCGTACCTGGATATTTCTGCAGATGCAGATGGGAGTAACGAATGACAGACTGCATCAGTTTACAAGGGGACCAAGATATGCTCCAAATGCTTTTTGTTCCATGATTCATGGTCGATGAATCTCAGACAGAAGAAGTGCAAAGTAATGAGGATGGAGATGATGAATGAAGGCCTTGTTACCAATCATATCCTGCAGGAAATAAGTTGCAGGAACCTACACGTAAGAGGGACTCGGAAGTCGACATTGTACCTAACCTGTCGTCAGAACTCCAGTATGATAAGACTTGTAAAGGAGACAGAATGCCTGTTAGCAAATATGTTAACAGTTCAAATTATTGTTATCGATAAAGAAATAGTGAACAACCTATTGTAGGTATTTATAAGGCCATAACCAGAATATGCTTCTCAAGTTTGGTAATCAAACTCAAAGAGGCACAATGAGCTGATTACACCTATGATAAGATGCCATAGATGTGTCAACAGTAGAAGAAAAGAGTTTGGGTGACTTGATCATAAAGACGCAGTTACTAGATCAGTTTGATGATGTTTGCAGTAAACAGTTCTGTAAAAGATTCTACGATAGAGGAACCAGAAGCCATAAAAGACACTAAGGGGAAATACTTGTTAGAAATGTGAAAAAAAAAGTAATGTCATGGTATGAGAGGACTGATTCCCTTAGAATAGCAGAGATAGAATTGTAACTGGTGATGACTACGTAATTAAACTTAAAAAAAACTTGTATGATAGCAGAGAAGGTTCTAAGGATGGGGCCCCACGTGTCTAATGCTCCCTCCCCGTACTTTACAAATGGGTGGTTACGTAGAGATAATCACACACACACACACACACACACACACACACACACACACACGGGGATAAAAAGCGTACTTTATCCTTCAGAAACAGAGACATTAGCATTGCACCTCAAATTATGGATGAACGCTCGATCGAAAGCATTCCTTCCGAGTTGGTGATACTATATTGTCTATGAAATGGGAAGGATTCCAACCTCGTAGAATGTTATGCACACGTTAATAGGTTATATGACCTTGGCATAATGTGCCCGAGTTACCAGTAGGATTGAATATTAATAGTCTAGGCTGAGCATCGGGGTGCAGTTGTCCTCACACCCTATTACAGGGTCACCTCGAAGGCCTGGTGATGAGTGTGGCAGTGTGGTCACTGTGGTGTAGTTTGTGGTGGTATACGTGAAATTGCTCGAGCTCACCCGTACGGAGGCCAGCTTAAACGTCAGCTTGATTGTCTCGCGTGATATGTGGGATGAGGCATTGAGTTTTTCTCTGTTTTATGAAGGTCGAAAGAAAGAGAGACACAGACCGATGGTGGTGGGAAAGAAGGATGTGGAAAAGGATAGACAGATAGTGAAGGGGTAGACAGAGGGAGAGAAATGGCTGACAGTGGGAGGAGGAGACACAGCTGGTGAGGGGAGTAGGACAGTTTGGTGATGAAGTACAGACAGGTGGTGAAGGGCTGACAGAGAGTGTAGGAGGACAGACAGGTGGTGCAAAAGAACAGACAGGTGGTGGAGAACACAGAAAGGTGATTTAGAAATGCAAACAGATGTAGGACAGGCTCGTGTGGTGAACAGGGGACCAACACGTGGTGGAAGAAAGGTGCTTGCTGGAAAGGATCGACAGGTGGCCTAGAATTATTGATAGGTGGCACAGAGGGATAGTAGACAGGTGGCACAGAGGGCAGACACGTGAAACAGGATGATAAACAAGTGACACAGAAGGATAAACAGCTGCCACAGAAAGAAAGGCAGTTGGAAACAGGATGATAGACAGGTGGCACAGAAGGATCGACAGAGGCCACTGAAGGGGAGACAAGTGAAGCAGCAGGTTAGACAGGTGGTATAGAAGGATCGACAGGTGGCACAAGATATTCTTGCGGTGGTCAGAGGTTGCATAGAATGGCAGATATATGTGGCGGTAAACATGCCTGTAATGGAGGTCTGTAATATGGATAAGTGGTACAGACAGGTGGTGGAAAACGATAGATGGATTGGTAAGTGGCGCAGACGAGTGAGAGAAAGTCTGATAGAAGGTATAGAAAGATTGGTGGAGGAGGGGAAGGATAGATGGATGATGAGGATAGATGGAGTAAAGTATAGGAGGATGGTTGAGACAGGTGGTGTATGTGACCGATAGATGCTGATACAGGTGGTGGACATGAGAGATAGATGGTTGATA
Organism: Panulirus ornatus; assembly: GCF_036320965.1. Taxonomy (NCBI): domain Eukaryota; kingdom Metazoa; phylum Arthropoda; class Malacostraca; order Decapoda; family Palinuridae; genus Panulirus; species Panulirus ornatus. Next base: position 32,656,909 of record NC_092226.1, on the reverse strand, counting down.
AAGGTGGTGGAGGGAATAGATGAATGGTGGAGACAGGTGGAGGAGGGAATAGATGACTGATGGAGACGGGTAGTGGAGGGAATAGATGAATGGAGGAGACGTGATGGAGGGGATAGATAAATGATGGAGACAGGTGGTGGAAGTGGAAGATGGATGGTTGAGACAGGTGGTGGAGGAGCAGGAATGACTATAGGGACAGGTGGTTGAGCCTCACCTTGACTGCCACGCGTCTGCCAGAGGAAGGTGGTTCACAAGCGACCAGCTGTTTCCTCTTGGTCTTGTAGCGGCGGTTCTGGAACCAGATCTTCACCTGGGGAGAGAGAGGGAGGGGAGGTTAGTGGCGGTTCTGGAACCAGATCTTCACCTGGGGAGAGAGGAGAGAGGGAGGGGAGGTTAGTGGCGGTTCTGGAACCAGATCTTCACCTGGGGAGAGAGGAGAGAGAAAGAGGGAGGGAGGGGGAGGTTAGTGGTGGGTTCACCACTGACTCACTGTCAGTTCGGTGTTGCTTCACTGCTCGTTAAAGACAGGAGATAAGGGGGGGGAGGTCCTTATCATCGGTTCGTTATCACTTCCCACGTTGGTACGTGGACAATCTCTGGATAATAAGCATTAACGTTGTGAATCATAACACGTAACAGGTTATTTCTTGACCTCTGAGAAACATGGTCCAAAATGATAACCACAAGGGCAGTAACATGTATGACCTTAATATCATTATAAACACTTGAGGAAGGTTTGCTGTTTGTTATTCAATTGGTAGTTATGATATTTGACGTCACCGGCCTTAACGACCCCTGGGAGTCGATAGGCCTAAAACCCAATTGACCAACGAACCACCTAATTAAAGAAAACAACTCAGTGCACTGATATGGTATGTACCTAGCAATCATCTAAAATAGTTCAAAGATTTTTACGGTTTTTTTCTCTTTTTACTAGAACATAATCAAACAGTGTTCCAGAATAATGATCACTGAATACATAAGGGTATGGAGATTGCTGTAGACAACGTACTGGTAAAGGAAGTACATTTCCAATGTTTGTAAAAGAATGGAAAAGAATGAAAATAACCCCCGACATGGTAGCATCAGTCTTTCCCCAAGCCAGTTCATATAATCTTGACCAAAATATATATGAATGGATAGATACGATGCTGTAGATAAATGATAGAAATATGAAGTGAAATATTACATTCAGAATGGGTGAGATACGAACACTAGAGGAGGGGGGGGGGGACACGCCATGATCATGTGTCTCATCCCTCCTCAGCTGACTTGGGGGGTGGGGGGGGATGACTCGAGACGTCTTTACCTTTTTTTCACACGAGAATATTGACCTTTGTTTCCCGTAGATACTCGTTATTATTATTATTATTATTATTATTATTATTATTATTATTATTAGTACTATTATTTTATTATTTTTATTATACTTTGTCGCTGTCTCCCGCGTTTGCGAGGTAGCGCAAGGAAACAGACGAAAGAAATGGCCCAACCCCCCCCCCCCCCATACACATGTATATACATACGTCCACACACGCAAATATACATACCTACACAGCTTTCCATGGTTTACCCCAGACGCTTCACATGCCTTGATTCAATCCACTGACAGCACGTCAACCCCGGTATACCACATCCCTCCAATTCACTCTATTCCTTGCCCTCCTTTCACCCTCCTGCATGTTCAGGCCCCGATCACACAAAATCTTTTTCACTCCATCTTTCCACCTCCAATTTGGTCTCCCACTTTTCCTCGCTCCCTCCACCTCTGAAGCATATATCTTCTTTGTCAATCTTTCCTCACTCATTCTCTTCATGTGAGCAAACCATTTCAAAACACCCTCTTCTGCTCTCTCAACCACATTCTTTTTATTACCACACATCTCTCTTACCCTTTCATTACTTACTCGATCAAACCACCTCACACCACATATTGTCCTCAAACATCTCATTTCCAGCACATCCACCCTCCTCTGCGCAACTCTATCTATAGCCCACGCCTCGCAACCATATATAACATTGTTGGAACCCCTATTCCTTCAAACATACCCATTTTTGGTTTCCGAGATAATGTTCTCGCCTTCCACACATTTTTCAACGCTCTCAGAATTTTCGCCCCCCCCCCCCCCCCCCCTATGATTCACTTCCGCTTCCATGGTTCCATCCGTTGCCAAATCCACTCCCAGAACCTCCCAATTGACTTGTCCCTCAACCCTACTGTACCTAATAACCTTGCTCTTGTTCACATTTACTCTCAGCTTTCTTCTTTCACACACTTTGCCAAACTCAGTCACCAGCTTCTGCAGTTTCTCACTCGAATCAGCCACCAGCGCTGTATCATCAGCGAACAACAACTGACTTACTTCCCAAGCTCTCTCATCCACAACAGACTGCATACTTGCCCCTTTTTCCAAAACTCTTGCATTCACCTCCACAACAACCCCATCCATAAACAAATTAAACAACCATGGGGACATCACGCACCCCTGCCGCAAACCGACATTCACTGAGAACCAATCACTTTCCTCTCTTCCTACTCGTACACATACCTTACATCCTCAATAAAAACTTTTCACTGCTTCTAACAACTTGCCTCCCACACCATATATTCTTAATACCTTCCACAGAGCATCTCTGTCAACTCTATCATACGCCTTCTCCAGATCCATAAATGCTACATACAAATGCATTTGCTTTTTTAAGTAATTTTCACATACATTCTTCAAAGCAAACACCTGATCCACACACCCTCTACCACTTCTGAAGCTACACTTCTCTTCCCCAATCTGATGCTCTGTAAATGCCTTCACCCTCTCTGTCAATACTTATACCTCTGTAATTTGAGCACTCGCCTTTATCCCCTTTGCCTTTGTACAATGGCACTATGCAAGCATTCCGCCAATCCTCAGGCACCTCACCGTGAGTCATACATACATTAAAGAACCTTATCAACCAGTCAACAACAGTCACCCCCCTTTTTAATAAATTCCACTGCAGTACCATCCAAGCCCGCTGCCTTGCCGGCTTTCATCTTCCACAAAGCTTTTACAACCTCCTCTCTGTTTACCAAATCATTCTCCCTAACCCTCTCACTTTGCACACCACCTCGACCAAAACATCCTATATCTGCCACTCTATCATCATACGCATTCAACAAATCTTCAAAATACTCACTCCATCTTCTCACATTACCACTACGTGTTATCACCTTCCCATTTGCCCCCTTCACTGATGTTCCCATTTGTTCCCTTGTCTTACGCACTTTATTTACCTCCTTCCAAAACATCTTTTTATGCTCCCTAAAATTTAATGATAATCTCTCACCCCAACTCTCATTTGCCCTCTTTTTCACCTCTTGCACCTTTCTCTTGACCTCCTGCCTCTTGTAGTTGTTGTTATTATTATTATTATTATTATTATCATTATTATTATTATTATTATTATTATCATTATTATTATTATTATTATTATTAGTGTCTATTCAAACAGCCATCATGTCGCGCCCAGATTTCATTCCTATAAAACTGAGTTTTTTTTAGTCCATCCTAACTTGCCCCTGAGAGGTGTGTACCCCTCGCACAACTTGCCCCTGAGAGATGTGAACCCCTCACGCAACTTACCCCTGAGAGGTGTTTACCCCTCATTTAACTTACCTCTGAGAGGTGGGTACCCCTCATTTCCCTTTTAAAACCCCTGAGATATGTATTCCTCCGCAGAGAGGTCATTCATTTCCCTCGGTTCGATTCCCTTCTCAGAATTGTCTTAACTCCTCGACAGCTATATTGTTCCCCCTAAAAGTGTTTCCTCTGTGTGATAACTATCCTATTTTCCCTCTTTTAACCTCGTTAGACACGTGTCATACGCCAGCTGTTCAGTTCCCTTCATTACTGTGTTTCCATTTCGAGGGTCACACTCATCATATTCCCTTTGACGTTTCTCACCAGTGTGTTTCCCCTTGCGAGTTACTTCATTCCCCTCGGGTCGTTATCACACTCCCCTTATCTGCTTTCCCCTCACTAGTGCGTTCTCCTTTCGAATCTAATCTTATTGCCCACCGAGAGCTATTCCGTATCTGGTAGATATTTGCAGTTGTCTGTATAAATGCAGATGTCATGGTTCCGGGCTCGGCAGAATCCTCAACAGTTGATATCAGACACTCTCGTCTTGTGTGTGTCTGTGTGATTCATCCTTAACGTATTGACTCACCTCTGGGACTTTCTTTGTTTTTCCTTCCCTTGTCTTGCCCTTTGTATATAGTTCCTTATTCTTTTATGTGGAAGGCTCTCGGCGAATGGAGGTGAGAGGTAAGGTAATGTAAAGGTTTTGGGAATAGAGGCGAAAAACCTGTTTTTGCAAGGGTTTGGTGAGCTGCTGGTAGGATCTGGAGACTATTTTAATTCCTTACCGTCTGGCAGTTTGTATGACTTGCTTTGGGATTTGCAACCCGTTATTATACCCATCTTACATATTGCCTCTGGCGCTATACAGTCCACCAAGGACTTCACAGAGTTGCTCATTACATAGCGCCATAGAATCTCCCAGCGACTATACTTTCCCATCACATAGCACAATACAGTCCATTAAAAAGACCCTACACAATATCCCATTACTTAGCACTATACATTCCGTCATGAACTATATACAATTTCCCCATTACACACCGCTATGCAGTCCATCGACGACTATACATAATTTTTCATTACATATTCCAATATAGTGTACCTAGGACTATACATAATATCCCAGTACATATCGCTATACAGTCCATCAAGGCCAGTACATTACATTACATAGCGGTAAACACTCCATCAAGGCCAGTACATAATTTTCCATGCATAGCGCTATACAGTGCATCACAAAGTCCTATACATAACTGCCCATTATATAGCGCTATACAGTGCATCACAAAGTCCTATACATAATGCCCACTACAGAGCGCTATACAGTGCATCACAAAGTCCTATACATAACTGCCCATTACATAGCGCTATACAGTACACAAAAACCTGTGCATAATTGCAATTTCTTATCGCTATGCAGTACACTTTCATGATCATTTCACAGATCCCCGACATGTTTTAATCCAAGAGAAATACGTACCGGAAATAATAATGATCTGTTATATCTTTGTTGAAGCAAAACAGTAATCATGCGCGTATTTGATGGTCATTATTTCCTTCTGGTCATTAGCAGTGTGATCGATTGTGATCGATGCTCATGTGAGTGTTCGATCGTTGTCAACATGAACCGCACAACTTAATCTCTGAGCGCACCACGGTTCGACCCCCGGGGAATAGTAGTATAATGTCCTAGCCTTTGCCCTGCCCCTTCTAAGGGTGAGGTCAGGGTCGCACCGTCATACCTAAGGGTCGAACTTTCAACCTTAAGGGGTCGCATTGGTCGAACTCACGGGGTTAAGAAGAATGTGAGTCATGAGGAAGATTCATGAGTGAAAAACCACATTAATCGTATACAGTACATTACTGGGAATTGCACTGGCTCTCCTATAGGGGTAAAATTACATATATTACGTCTTGGTTCATAAATACCCAAAAGAAATATCGAAATTAGTAATAAAATCGTAAATTTGTATGTTCGTGTTGGGGTGAGTGTGACGTAAACACAGGCCATGGGAATTATAACGACCAGGTTCACACACACATTTGCCCTCTCACTCTGGCAGTGCGCCTGTAGCAAAACAGAGGAAGCTCTCTAGCACAAAGACTTGGTCTGCAACTTCAGACAGGCGAAACGCAGTGTGTAAAACAAAGGCTTCAGTGCCACAGAGGATAAGAAAGAGCAGTTTAATGCTGTACGTGTTTCATTACTCCATATATGAAGTGCTTGATTACCAGAAGTATCAAGACTTCTCTTCCAGTCTATAGATCGATAACTGATCTTGCGATAAGAAAAAAAAAAGTGTGGCCGGAGGTAATGCTGTTCAGCGGATCAAGATCGAGTGGAAAAAAAGCTACTACATTTTGACCTGAAACATGCAGGTGGTGGCTTGGTTGCTTGAATACTCGAAGTAATTACAAAGGTCGAGAGATTACAGGGCAGCTGTTCTGTCAGTTGGCGCATCAGAAAAAGAAAAGATGCGCACAACAGATGGAGAAATCGCCTGAGAATCTCTAGACTTGAATATCATGAACAAATATCCACCAGTTAATGTAAGACTCCGTTGTTTTTGTAGCAGATTAAATATCATGAGAGAATATGTTTCATGTGGCTATAAATTTTATGATTTTTCAGGTTCCAGGACAATGTAATCGTACTCTTACGTTTGGCCTGGATATAGAAATATATCGACGGAAAGTCAGTAAACTCGGTAATGATAAATATTCAAGCGACTTCACTGGAGATCTTGGTAATACACGTCACCCAGGGGAACACTTTGCTGTGTTACACTGTGGAGAGTAACAGAAAGATTGATCAAAACCCGTAACTCGCGTCTGGGCTTTGATATGAACGACAGATGGACACCCGTGCCAACACCTCGCCACAGAACAGGAGGGGAGGACTAGTTCACTTCCTGTTGTTGACCACAAAAGAAAAAAGAATTAAGGGAAAATATTAATGGCCGACACTGAGGGCTTTCTAGTCCGCTGTCCGTGGAGGCTGGCCGGCTGTAGAAGGCGACACAGGAGGCGCTCTGATACGCCCCGCAAAAACCTCTTTACTGGCCACACAACTGAGAACGCTGGGTAAGGAGGAGCTTGTGGACTCACCTGCTGTTCTGTCAGCTTGAGCGCCTGGGCCAGGTCCGCTCTCTCCGGGCCGGAGAGGTAGCGCTGGTGGGCGAAGCGACGCTCCAACTCGAAGACTTGGGCGTGACTGAAGGCCGCCCGACACCGCTTCTTCCGGGGGGCGCGCTCTCCCTCCGCCACCTCACCTGGGGAAGGCGCAGAAGAACAGACCCGGCGGTGGTTAGAGGAACTTAATCAGTAATTAGTGTGGTATTTTATCAGTGGTGTTCACGAAGGTCGTATGACAGTGTGGGGAAAAGAACTGATGATTTATATGAAAGATATGGTATCTATGGCGAGCTACAGGTTGTTTTTCTTATACCAATGATAAAAATATGTATATATAAAACATGAAGGAAAAAAACTTCAAGAATACGAGAAATTGGTTGCCAGTCTATTGGTTAAAAGGTAGGGAACCGATGGAAATATAAGAGAAAATAAACCAGAGAGCCAGAGAAGTCATGCCCTGTAAGATTGAAGGAAGGTGTGTAAAGACTTTCGGAAAACATCTTTTAGCAGCGCTACAATACGGTACAGTCAACAGGGAAGAATATCAGAATACTTTGTGTATCCATTAAGTCTGCAGAAGACGTGCGGCCAGAGATTTGTACGTGCAACGTACACCAAAGGAAGAATCTTAAGGATTTTCACCCTCTTTAACCTGACAGGTGAAGCCTATGAGCACGGTGGTAGGACACCTCAGCGCAGCGGTGCGACCCATTACCTCGACGGTACGACCCATGAGGGCGACGATACGACCCTTGGGTCTAACGGGCGTGACCTCTCATCAAACGTCACGCCGTCATACCCAGAGGACGTGATCGCCGGGAAGAAGAGGCGGTTACCCATCGCTGTGGCCCGTCGGGGGTGACGACGCGATAGGAGCGGCGGGTCGATGGATTACGGAATTAGTAGTTTTATGGATCGTTAAACTTTAGATCAAGTCATTGCAGATGGAAAAGTGGTGTTAAGATCACCATTAATCTGTATTAGTGGTGGTTTGTCTGGCGCTCACGGCTCATTATGGCCCGTTTGATGATGATGATTGCGGTGCTGTGTGCCTCATTCTGTGTGAGTTATGTGTATGTATATGATGTTACCGGACTCCGCCTGCTCGAGGTTACATCCCGAATGAAAACGTCAGCTTTCGTGAGTCTGTGTCAAAGAACTTGCGCCAAACTAGTCTACATTTCCCTGCTGATGGAAGTAGCGCAAATTTGGGCTGCAGAGGCATTTGAATCTAAAAAGGGTCTAGGTAACAAGGGAAGTCTTTCGTGGAACTTGATGCCAGGGTGATTATAATCCCCGGGGATAGAGGAGGAAGAATACTACCCACGTATTGCCTGCGTGTCGTAGGCGACCAAAAGGCGTGGGAGCGGGTGAGGGGCAGGAAATCCTCTCCTCCTATATTATATTTCCAAAACAAGGAAGAGAGGAAGGACCTGTGCTTCAGTGAGGAACTGGGAATCAAGAATTTGGTTAGAGTGGGAAGTTTCTGGACGAAATTGTACTCCTTTTCGTCCACGATGATACAGCCTCTTCGAATGTAACTATATATATATATATATATATATATATATATATATATATATATATATATATATATATATATTATATATATATTTCCAAAAGAAGGAACAGAGAAAAAGGGGCCAGGTGAGGATATTACCTCAAAGGTCCAGTCCTCTGTTCTTAACGTTACCTCGCTAACGCGGGAAATGGCGAATAGTATGAAAGAATATATATATATATATATATATATATATATATATATATATATATATATATATATATATATATATATATATATATAAACATGCCAGCACTCGAGGGGAGTGAGTCATGTCAACACAAGGGGAACCATGCCGACACTTGAGAAGTCATGCCAGAACTTGAGGGGAATCATGCCAACGCTTGAGGGTAATTGAGCCACCACTTGGGGGGAAACCATGCCAATACGTAAGGGGAAACCATAAGAACACTTGCGGGGAAACACATTAGTACTTGAGGGGAAGTATAGCGACACTTAAGGGAAAGCGTACCAACACTTGTGGGGAACCATACCAACATTTTTGAGGGGAACCTTAGCAACACAAGAGGGGAATCATACTAACAGTTGAGGGGAAGTATAGCGACACTTAAGGGAAAGCGTACCAACACTTGTGGGGAACCATACCAACGCTTGAGGGGAAACCATGCCAACGCTTGAGGGTAATTGAGCCACCACTTGGGGGAAACCATGCCAACGCTTGAGGGTAATTGAGCCACCACTTGGGGGAAACCATGCCAACGCTTGAGGGTAATTGAGCCACCACTTGGGGGAAACCATGCCAACGCTTGAGGGTAATTGAGCCACCACTTGGGGGAAACCATGCCAACGCTTGAGGGTAATTGAGCCACCACTTGGGGGAAACCATGCCAACGCTTGAGGGTAATTGAGCCACCACTTGGGGGAAACCATGCCAACGCTTGAGGGTAATTGAGCCACCACTTGGGGGAAACCATGCCAACGCTTGAGGGTAATTGAGCCACCACTTGGGGGAAACCATGCCAACGCTTGAGGGTAATTGAGCCACCACTTGGGGGAAACCATGCCAACGCTTGAGGGTAATTGAGCCACCACTTGGGGGAAACCATGCCAACGCTTGAGGGTAATTGAGCCACCACTTGGGGGAAACCATGCCAACGCTTGAGGGTAATTGAGCCACCACTTGGGGGAAACCATGCCAACGCTTGAGGGTAATTGAGCCACCACTTGGGGGAAACCATGCCAACGCTTGAGGGTAATTGAGCCACCACTTGGGGGAAACCATGCCAACGCTTGAGGGTAATTGAGCCACCACTTGGGGGAAACCATGCCAACGCTTGAGGGTAATTGAGCCACCACTTGGGGGAAACCATGCCAACGCTTGAGGGTAATTGAGCCACCACTTGGGGGAAACCATGCCAACGCTTGAGGGTAATTGAGCCACCACTTGGGGGAAACCATGCCAACGCTTGAGGGTAATTGAGCCACCACTTGGGGGAAACCATGCCAACGCTTGAGGGTAATTGAGCCACCACTTGGGGGAAACCATGCCAACGCTTGAGGGTAATTGAGCCACCACTTGGGGGAAACCATGCCAACGCTTGAGGGTAATTGAGCCACCACTTGGGGGAAACCATGCCAACGCTTGAGGGTAATTGAGCCACCACTTGGGGGAAACCATGCCAACGCTTGAGGGTAATTGAGCCACCACTTGGGGGAAACCATGCCAACGCTTGAGGGTAATTGAGCCACCACTTGGGGGAAACCATGCCAACGCTTGAGGGTAATTGAGCCACCACTTGGGGGAAACCATGCCAACGCTTGAGGGTAATTGAGCCACCACTTGGGGGAAACCATGCCAACGCTTGAGGGTAATTGAGCCACCACTTGGGGGAAACCATGCCAACGCTTGAGGGTAATTGAGCCACCACTTGGGGGAAACCATGCCAACGCTTGAGGGTAATTGAGCCACCACTTGGGGGAAACCATGCCAACGCTTGAGGGTAATTGAGCCACCACTTGGGGGAAACCATGCCAACGCTTGAGGGTAATTGAGCCACCACTTGGGGGAAACCATGCCAACGCTTGAGGGTAATTGAGCCACCACTTGGGGGAAACCATGCCAACGCTTGAGGGTAATTGAGCCACCACTTGGGGGAAACCATGCCAACGCTTGAGGGTAATTGAGCCACCACTTGGGGGAAACCATGCCAACGCTTGAGGGTAATTGAGCCACCACTTGGGGGAAACCATGCCAACGCTTGAGGGTAATTGAGCCACCACTTGGGGGAAACCATGCCAACGCTTGAGGGTAATTGAGCCACCACTTGGGGGAAACCATGCCAACGCTTGAGGGTAATTGAGCCACCACTTGGGGGAAACCATGCCAACGCTTGAGGGTAATTGAGCCACCACTTGGGGGAAACCATGCCAACGCTTGAGGGTAATTGAGCCACCACTTGGGGGAAACCATGCCAACGCTTGAGGGTAATTGAGCCACCACTTGGGGGAAACCATGCCAACGCTTGAGGGTAATTGAGCCACCACTTGGGGGAAACCATGCCAACGCTTGAGGGTAATTGAGCCACCACTTGGGGGAAACCATGCCAACGCTTGAGGGTAATTGAGCCACCACTTGGGGGAAACCATGCCAACGCTTGAGGGTAATTGAGCCACCACTTGGGGGAAACCATGCCAACGCTTGAGGGTAATTGAGCCACCACTTGGGGGAAACCATGCCAACGCTTGAGGGTAATTGAGCCACCACTTGGGGGAAACCATGCCAACGCTTGAGGGTAATTGAGCCACCACTTGGGGGAAACCATGCCAACGCTTGAGGGTAATTGAGCCACCACTTGGGGGAAACCATGCCAACGCTTGAGGGTAATTGAGCCACCACTTGGGGGAAACCATGCCAACGCTTGAGGGTAATTGAGCCACCACTTGGGGGAAACCATGCCAACGCTTGAGGGTAATTGAGCCACCACTTGGGGGAAACCATGCCAACGCTTGAGGGTAATTGAGCCACCACTTGGGGGAAACCATGCCAACGCTTGAGGGTAATTGAGCCACCACTTGGGGGAAACCATGCCAACGCTTGAGGGTAATTGAGCCACCACTTGGGGGAAACCATGCCAACGCTTGAGGGTAATTGAGCCACCACTTGGGGGAAACCATGCCAACGCTTGAGGGTAATTGAGCCACCACTTGGGGGAAACCATGCCAACGCTTGAGGGTAATTGAGCCACCACTTGGGGGAAACCATGCCAACGCTTGAGGGTAATTGAGCCACCACTTGGGGGAAACCATGCCAACGCTTGAGGGTAATTGAGCCACCACTTGGGGGAAACCATGCCAACGCTTGAGGGTAATTGAGCCACCACTTGGGGGAAACCATGCCAACGCTTGAGGGTAATTGAGCCACCACTTGGGGGAAACCATGCCAACGCTTGAGGGTAATTGAGCCACCACTTGGGGGGAAACCATGCCAACGCTTGTGGGAAGACATGCTTCTACTTGTTAGAACCATAGTGACACTTGAGGGGAACCACATCAACACCTGAGGGGAACCATACCAACGCTTGAGGGGAAACCATGCCAATACGTAAGGGGAAACCATAAGAACACTTGCGGGGAAACACATTAGTACTTGAGGGGAAGTATAGCGACACTTAAGGGAAAGCGTACCAACACTTGTGGGGAACCATACCAACATTTTTGAGGGGAACCTTAGCAACACAAGAGGGGAATCATACTAACAGTTGAGGGGAAGTATACCGTCACTGAAGGGGAAACATAGCAACACTCAAGGGGAACTATACCAACACCTGAGGGGAACTGCACCAACACCTGAAGGGCATCATACCACCACTTGAGGGGAACCCAACCAACACCTGAGGGGAACCAAACCAACACCTGAGGGGAACCAAACCAACACTCACCTTTGCTCTCAGAGGAGATGTCTTGCTGGGCTGGTTGTCCGTGGTCCTCGCGGTCACTGTGTTCCATGTCCACCTCCTCCATACTCATCTCGGAACACGGTGAGGCGGACCTGCTCCTCCTGCCCAGGAGGCTGAAGCCCTCGGGAGATGAGGTCGCCTCCCTGGCCTCCGCCGACCTCGGGTTGGAGGCGCTGGTGGGGCCTCCCGACGAAGGCTGGATCGAGGAACTTACTTCTGGGTGAATGGCGTCCTTGGAGAGGTCCATGGGTGACGGGGTGCTGTACTTGAGGACCGACACGGGCCGGAAGCCCAGGGGAGGGGAGGTCCGCAGGTCTCCCAGGCTCCTGTGGTGGTCGGGGGTGGCGCGGAGGTCGGAGGGAGACCGGTTCTCCATGCGGGTGAGGATGTCGGTGATGGAGAACGGAGTGACGGAGGCCGTAGTCTGTGTCTGACTATCGGGGGAACCGGGTTTTTCCATCTTGATCAAAGTCTCCATAACAACAGTAAGGTAAGGATGTGTTTCTAACCGCGGCAACTGTTTTCGGCAAACATGAAATCGTAATTTAAAAAAAAGTATAAATAATTTTCCTCGGCAAACACACTCTTCTTCATTCAGGTCATCGCATACTCGTAGGCGAGGGACTGAGCGTCAACAAGTCCACAAAACCTCTCCCCCTCCTGGGTCCACCATTCACAACCAGCCACAAAGTTCCAAGTGATGACCAGCGCACGTGTGTGCTGAGCCGCGCTCTCCACACACCCTCAATTCCCCTCTGCGTGTTTCCCCTCAGCCCTCGCGAGAGAGAGTGTGAGGGGTTCGTGGGCGTCGCTACCGCTAGGGAGGGGAGCGAGGATAGTGGCTGGACTCTGCGGTCGAGACTATTTGTACTCTAATTGGTTCTGTCACTTGCTTCTCTCTATCTCTTCCCCAGATGCTACAGCTCCATTAGACCCACGCGACCAACTTCAAAACTCATCAGGGCTTACCGAGCACCGCCACAGTTGCCATGTCGCAAATGTGTTTTTAGTTTTGTACTCTTGCACATCGATCTTTTATCGTATGTTTGAATTTATTTTGGTGTGTCAATGTCATTTGTATACGTTGATAATTCAAACTTTCCGTTTACGGAGAGTTGACTGTGTAAATAAATCACAGTTATTTGATCCACGAACTCTAGCACGGAGAATATGTTACAAGGGGCGGGCTTTGTGTGCACCAATCAGCTGCTGTGTCTTGATATGAGGGGAGTGGGTGGGCGGAGCCTACATTATGGCGAGGGGAGTTGCCGATCAGTGCATAACTCACGGATTATAATTTGTTTTCGCCTTGAACTGCTCACGTTCTCGGGAAAATGGAAGGTTAATTCGTCTCAGGCTCGATATTCTCAATAAGTGTATCAGGATTGTGTAATAAAAAGAGATATATAATTACACAAAAGTGAAAATTAGAATAGAAAATAAAAAGGAAGAATTGTCGGCACTGAAGTTAGCGCGAGCTGTCACACAGATAAGCCAGCAGTTACGGGGGGGAGGGAGGCGGCAAAACATCGATTCGCACAGGGATATTCAGAGAGTTCAGGCCGCGAATATCCCTTTGCTGGGGGGCGAATATCAGTCCCTCCCCTCCCCTCCCCTCCCCTCCCCTCCCTTCCCCTCTCCCATTAGATTAACAACCCCCACCCTCCCCCCTCCCCAACACCCGAGTCTTTTTCAGCTTAGATGAAAACTTGATCTTGTCTCAAAGAGAAGGTAAATCACTCGGAAATTTATTAATGGAAGGAGATGGGAGGTGTCAAAGCAGAAAGAATCGACCATTATTAAAAGCCACGACTTCCCACAATTCGACTGCGCTTATAGGTATATATATATCTTTTTTCCCCTCCGTGTTTAATCATTTCTTTTTTTTTTAGCGACCTCATTGCCAAGTACATTTTAGGGGATTAGATCGCTCGTTACACGCGAAAAGGAAGCATTATTGCTGGCTCTGGATCCCCTCATCGTCATACTCCAGGGGCTTCATCGTCTGTATTGTGAGTATTCTCTGTTGGTGTCGCCGCAAAGGTGGTGGGTGGAGGTGCGTCAACCCGAGCCACCGTCGGGAGGGGAATTTATTCTTTTTTTCCCCCTTTTTGGGGTAAATCACAGTGTAGTAAAGAGAATAATGTTAATCAGAGGGGAGGCGAAGCGTTGCTGGAAGTGAGCGAGGGGAGAGAAAGAAGAAAGGATTGGGGGAGAAAAGAAGAGTTCTGAGGGGTCCCTGCTTTAGTGGATTAAAAACATTGATCGGCGAGCAGCATTGATCCTGAATGATCGATCGTAAACATTGATCACTGGTGCTTCAGCCGCAGTGCTGGCTCTGATCACCCAGCGAATTACCTGATTACTCGGGGCGAGGGGAACAGAGGAGAGGCGGAGAAGGTTAAAAAGAGGGTACAGCGAGGGACACTAAGGTGAGGGAAGGGGGGGGGGAACGTTCTTGTAGATGATTGAAAAAGGGGAAAAAGACACAAGTTATGTATTGACAGTTCCGTCAAGATATTGTTGGTATTTGTGGTTTGTGACGCGAAGGATAAGCCAACAGATTGTCAGATGGCATGAAATGAATTGGCTAATATATATATATATATATATATATATATATATATATATATATATATATATATATATATATTATTTTTATTTATTTATTATACTTTGTCGCTGTCTCCCGCGTTTGCGAGGTAGCGCAAGAAAACAGACGAAAGAAATGGCCTAACCCCCCCCCCCATACACATGTATATACATACGTCCACACACGCAAATATACATACCTACACAGCTTTCCATGGTTTACCCCAGACGCTTCACATGCCTTGATTCAATCCACTGACAGCACGTCAACCCCGGTATACCACATCGCTCCAATTCACTCTATTCCTTGTCCTCCTTTCACCCTCCTGCATGTTCAGGCTCCGATCACACAAAATCTTTTTCACTCCATCTTTCCACCTCCAATTTGGTCTCCCTCTTCTCCTCGTTCCCTCCACCTCCGACACATATATCCTCTTGGTCAATCTTTCCTCACTCATTCTCTCCATGTGCCCAAACCACTTCAAAACACCCTCTTCTGCTCTCTCAACCACGCTCTTTTTATTTCCACACATCTCTCTTACCCTTACGTTACTCACTCGATCAAACCACCTCACACCACACATTGTCCTCAAACATCTCATTTCCAGCACATCCATCCTCCTGCGCACAACTCTATCCATAGCCCACGCCTCGCAACCATACAACATTGTTGGAACCACTATTCCTTCAAACATACCCATTTTTGCTTTCCGAGATAATGTTCTCGACTTCCACACATTCTTCAAGGCCCCTAGAATTTTCGCCCCCTCCCCCACTCTATGATCCACTTCCACTTCCACTTCCATGGTTCCATCCGCTGCCAGATCCACTCCCAGATATCTAAAACACTTCACTTCCTCCAGTTTTTCTCCATTCAAACTCACCTCCCAATTGACTTGACCCTCAACCCTACTGTACCTAATAACCTTGCTCTTATTCACATTTACTCTTAACTTTCTTCTTCCACACACTTTACCAAACTCAGTCACCAGCTTCTGCAGTTTCTCACATGAATCAGCCACCAGCGCTGTATCATCAGCGAACAACAACTGACTCACTTCCCAAGCTCTCTCATCCCCAACAGACTTCATACTTGCCCCTCTTTCCAAAACTCTTGCATTTACCTCCCTAACAACCCCATCCATAAACAAATTAAACAACCATGGAGACATCACACACCCCTGCCGCAAACCTATATTCACTGAGAACCAATCACTTTCCTCTGTTCCTACACGTACACATGCCTTACATCCTCGATATATATATATATATATATATATATATATATATATATATATATATATATATATATATATATATATATATATATATATATTTTCCCTGGGGATAGGGGAGAAAGAATACTTCTCACGTATTCCCTGCGTGTCGTAGAAGGCGACTAAAAGGGAAGGGAGCGGGGGGCTGGAAATCCTCCCCTCTCGTTTTTTTTTTTTAATTTTCCAAAAGAAGGAACAGAGAAGAGGGCCAGGTGAGGATATTCCCTCAAAGGCCCAGTCCTCTGTTCTTAACGCGACCTCGCTATGGCGGGAAATGACGAATAGTATGAAAAAAAAAAAATATATATATATATATATATATATATATATATATATATATAAATATATATATATATATATTTGCTTTGTCGCTGTCTCCCGCGTTTGCAAGGTAGCGCAAGGAAACAGACGAAAGAAATGGCCCAACCCACCCCCATACACATGTATATACATACGTCCACACACGCAAATATACATACCTACACAGCTTTCCATGGTTTACCCCAGACGCTTCACATGCCCTGATTCAATCCACTGACAGCACGTCAACCCCGGTATACTACATCGATCCAATTCACTCTATTCCTTGCCCTCCTTTCACCCTCCTGCATGTTCAGGCCCCGATCACACAAAATCTTTTTCACTCCATCTTTCCACCTCCAATTTGGTCTCCCACTTCTCCTCGTTCCCTCCACCTCCGACACATATATCCTCTTGGTCAATCTTTCCTCACTCATTCTCTCCATGTGCCCAAACCATTTCAAAACACCCTCTTCTGCTCTCTCAACCACGCTCTTTTTATTTTCACACATCTCTCTTACCCTTACGTTACGTTATATATGTATATATATATATATATATATATATATATATATATATATATATATATATATATATATATATGTGTGTGTGTGTGTGTGTGTGTGTGTGTGTGTGTGTGTGTAATAGACATGCAGGTCAAATGGAACAGCCTCTTTGAGATGGCAGATTGTCATAAGAAATCGTGTCTTTCTGTATGTGTTGCCCGACACACTGGTATTACAGGTGCACGTAAAGGCTTTGGGGGGGGGGGGGTATCATCAACATTACTTTTGTGGTTTAGTTCCGTAGATTTTTAAAATAGTAGATTAATAACAGCTGACCGCGGTGATCTTCGTTACTCTAGGTTTAGTTTGAGAGAATATATATATATATATATATATATATATATATATATATATATATATATATATATATATATATATAGATATATATATATATATATATATATATATATATATATATATATATATATATATATATATATATATATACACACTGTGGATTAGATACATATGTAGTGCGTTTACATCACATGCAGATACTGAAAATACGAAGTCAAGTGCCTTCATATATCATTAAGTTGTCCAGACTAAGTAACTCGGTCTTGACATGGTAATATACGAAAGCGCTTGATGCTGCGTACTTTCTGTTTCCTTGTGGGTTTCTTGCATATATGGACTGAAGCATGTCCAACTCCTGGCCATCTTGACATAATAAACATAAGAACAAAGAATCCGGGAAGGATTAATATTGAGTTTCTCAGGTGGTGGTAGACCGGGTGAAGACGTCATAAGAGGAGGGGAAAGGCAAAGGAGGGGATAATGGATATCCATTATTACTCATCTCAACATGACAGAGTTAAATTATCATCATTTCAATCTATGTTCCTTAGGGCATTACGTATTTGCAGTCCAGAGTATATTGATGATGAGTTTGGGAAGATATATTTTATTGGATCTAAGTTAAAGTACCCTAGATCTTTCATTGATAAATCCCTTAAGTTAACAAAGAAATCATTTTATAGAGTTAAACCCAAACCTCCCATTGACACCAGAAATCTTTTAGTTCTTCCTTTTGATAGTAATTTTACTTTACTTCCCATGTTGCTTAAATCCTTTAATGTAAATGTTGCCTTCAGCAACAATAATACTATAAAGAATAGCTTAATCAGGGACTCGCCAGAAAATTCTCTTGGATGCATTTATAAAGTGCCATGTAGAAACTGTGATAAGTTTTATGTTGGGCAGACTGGTAATGATCTTTCTGTTAGACTTAAGCAACATAAATATAGTATAAGAACAGGACAAGAATAAAATGCCTTGTTTAATCACGTTAAAAACCATGATCATTGTATTGACTGGAGTAATGCCATCTCAGTTATTAACTCTTAACTCCAGTACCACGAAAAACATCATTGAATCTTCTATTATTAAATGCACAAAGAATTATAACCTTAATATTATTGAAGGTCTATACAAATTGGATAGCTTTATTGTTGATAAGATTTGTAAACAATTCCCCTTCTTATCCACATAATAAGTTTATGATACGCTCGTTGTCTGTCTTGGACAATCACTTGTTTACCAAATGGCGTCCTAGCTGTCTCTTCGTTGTATATCAACTGACTTATATTCATTTCTTGTATCTCCCCTAATGATGTGATTATTACACGAAAGTGCTTTTAGGAACTTACCGTGTTTCGTTTTACTCGAGGACTCATAGGAATATACTTGATCACGCGCAAAATTGTGATCCTTTCCAATATATATATATATATATATATATATATATATATATATATATATATATATATATATATATATATATGTGTGTGTGTGTGTGTGTGTGTGTATGCATTCAATTTTTTATTCACTTTGAGACTTTGTTGACTGAAGGTGGATGATAATGTGTTGGCTTATGGTTACTGAATTGAGAGAAGACTTCCTCCAGTAATGAGCACCTACAGACGTAATGTGACAGAGAAACAGACACCAACCGAATGCCAAAAATGTAGGAGTCTCAGAGTCAGATATAAACTATATTGTAACATTATAATAATTAAAAGTACCGGAGAATTTATGACAAAATAATGATAATGTAAATGAAGTTATGAACTTGAAAGATTGCAGCAATATATAATTCTATACAAAGTATTTTTAAAGATTTTAGACATTTTTTATGTATGGTACTGCATCACCTTTATGTTCTAGCGCCATATTAGAATCTACAAGATCGATCGATCGATCCAATGTTGTGCAAGAGATAAGGAATTTATTTGCAATTTAGTAAATTAATATCAGTAGGATAGAAAGTGTCATTCTATATTACATCTGCTAGTTTATTAGTGAGGTGATGTGGGTAGCGTCGCTAACCATCAGTCTCACCCGGGCCCGACCGGTTTCGAACTCTGGGCCCGGCATTCGGCCCACAGCCAACCCAGGTGTTTATCTTGGGGCTAGTCGAGAAAAGGGTAACTGCCGAGAGAGAGAGAGAGAGAGAGAGAGAGAGAGAGAGAGAGAGAGAGAGAGAGAGAGAGAGAGAGAGAGGTGTTACCGTGCCCCATCTGCTCATGATTACATTCCAAGTGAAAAGGTAATTTCCACGGTTTTTATGTATAGGTGAAAGGGAGCACAGTCTCGTCTAGGAGTTTCTCGCTTCAAAAGAGCCCATCATTCCCCTGCTACTGGAAGTAGCACAGCCTTGAAGTTGGAGGAGCCCCTTCTTCGCCATAGGGTTCCTGAGGTCATATGATAATGATACCATACATCTGCGTACAGTATATGATGTCTTCCTGATCAGGGCATTCAGCTCCGCGTGACATGTCAACCACCATAGCGAAATTAACGATGACTCTGCTGGCTGGAGACGCCCATCGTCTGCCCATCATCGCTCCCTGGGTGTTAGCTCACTGTGCTTCCCTACCAAACACTAGGAACACGTCAGGGAACGTATGGGTGTAGATGATTACAGTAAGTGCTTTTTTTATATATAGTTTCGAGGGATTCTCCGCCATTATTGAGCATTAATAACGTTATTCATATAGTTCATTCTTGTTAAGAAGTACATCATACTTGATTGGGGCTAATTTTTGCAGTTAGTGAAAAGGGATCGTACGGAAAGTTCCATAAACGAAATGGTGCTTGAAACAATTAAGAAGGAATGATGGCACGTTCTGTCATGAAGTAGTTGGCTGGTTAGTTTGGTTGTTGGGTAGTTAGCAGTTGCTAGGGGGTCATTAAGACCGCCACCATTAAGCTATACACACCCACCAACTGACGAGTCTTTCAACACCTTCCTCAGGTGGTAAGACATCATACCATGACATTATATAAACCCTCGTTGTGGGTATATATGTTACATGAAACGCTACACGATAATACATTTGTTATATGACCGACATTGAACACTGAACGGCTAATCTGCCTGTTGTGTGATGATGACTACCTTGTGTTCTTTGATGTCCGGCATTTATCTTCGTGGCTTAGCTCTACTTCCCAATCAGGTACTCTAGATGGACCTGGTAACTAATTAGATTAATTCAAGCTTTGCTAAAGTCGCTCTCATGACGAGGACTGAGAACATTGTAAGAGCTTGATTCTTAACCAGATTGATGACGTAGACAGTGAACAGGTCTTTGAGAGACGTAAGGATGAAACCACCAGAGAACGTAGCGTGAAATTAAGCAAGAAGTTTGTTGAAGAATGTATATCAAGGAGTACGTAAAACGTAGTGAGTACGTTTACAGTAGGGTGGATGGATGAATGGAGTCCACTAAATGAGGAAAGAGATACTGTGGACGAAAGCTTAAGATGTCGTACGATAGATTTTAAGATATAGGGTCGTATGAGCGTAGAATTCCTTCCCCGTGCTGTTCCAATAGGAAGTTACACAGAATCTTATATTTTTTTCCTCTACATGATTTTTCATTATAGAATGTATGAAAATAGCTGAGACGTGTTGAAACCTTGTGATTAATACATTCACCTGCGGGTATCATTATGATTAATATTAATCATGATGATAATAGACGGAGCGATACACGAGTAATGACAATCTTTCTGACATTTTCAACGTCAAGTTTATATTCCTAAATTAGAAGTTAGTATGGCGCTGGTCGTCATACTAACACATTAATGATTTATCTACCCTTGGGAGTCCTTACTTCACAGACACTGACAAAAAAAAAAGCCTTCCCTTGCTAAAGGACTTTCGCAGTGGAGCTAGAAAATGGGAAGATGTCTTCGCCGGAACTAGAGCAGAGGAGTAAACAAACAAGGAGGAATTCCACGCTCCACGTTTTCTTCCGCTTTTGATGAGATTTCTGAAAAGATTTTCTTTCCATACGTAATAAACAAGACTGATTCTTCGGTAACATATATCGAAGTGTTCAGTACAACGAGAATATGACGTGTTCAAATGATAACGTATTTCACCAGACAACACTGTATTATAACGTAGCTACATGCTATAGATATGACGTCAGTACAGTTCACTAACCCCAGGAGAAAAGTTGATATATGATATAATAGACAAGTGAGAACAAGATAAAAAAAAAAAACCCACTCATAACGAGTCTTATATCTTTCCTACAGATAGACAGTACATGATTCAAGATTCAGAAATCAGTACTGTAAGGTTTGTTACAGTACTGAACTATAGCTTGGTATATATATATATACAGTACCGAACTGTAGCTTGGTATATATATATATAGTACTGAACTATATCATGATATAGAACTGAACCATAGTTTGGTATACTTATAGTACTGGAACATAGCTTGGAATACTTATAGTACTAAACCATAGCTCACCATATCTATACTATTGAACCTTAGGCGGCTAAAGATATTGCGGTACTAAATCACAGATCACAGATAGGAGAAAAAGTCTAGGTAGAAATTAATCCAGATGATTAATCACAATATGAATTTCATGGAGCCCTAGACAAAACCACATGTTACATAATTCCCAACACGGAACCCCAGAAAAATGTACACATGATATAGTTTCTAAGGAAGAAGGGGCTCCTGAGAAACTCACACATTGTATAGTCCCTAGTAAGCAGGAGCCCCCAGAGAAACATTATCCAAAGAATAGGGAGCCCCAGAAAGATCCACACATTACGTAATCCCGCAGGGAACAAGGAACCCTCAGAGAAACCCCCATATAATACAGTTCCCAAGGACGAGGGAGCCCCAGAGAAATCAACCTATTATATAGTTCCTAAGGAACAGGTAACCCCAGAGAAACTCACATATCACAGTCCCCAAGGAAGAGGGGGTCCCCGGAGAAGGAGGAAGATCACCATACCTGGCTTTACTGGCACTGTGGCACTCGTGACCCCCCCCCCCCCCCATGAACAGGTAACGCCTCCAGAAGATAATTGCTGCTTGCAGGCGTAATGTATAATCATAAATTACAACTAATACCTCAAAATTCCCTGTTAGAATGACGGCCTAATCCTTTACTCATGTGACGTGAGGGAGGAAGCAATCTTTTACTTAGCCGGGCGACGCCGCCACTACACTGGAAAAGATAAAGGACGACAGACAAGACAGGAGAATTGAAAATTAGGAACGGGGTAAGAAAGTGATCTTGTGGCTTCTTGCTCCCTCAGTGCCAGCCAGCTGAGGCGGCCCCTTGCTCTGGACCTGTGTGTGTGTGTGTGTGTGTGTGTAGGGATGGGAGACTCGAGAAGGATATGGGAGTGCATGGGAAGGGCAGGTTGTAGAAGATGCTCCTCCGACGAAGTGGGCGTTAGATTGCGGGAGGAAACCGTAGGTGCTGTGGTCCATCTGTGGTTCTGTAGCTGTGGAGAGAGAGTGATCCATGTATAATTTTGTAGCAGGGGGGGTTGGGTCCATGTGTGGTTCTGTAGCTTTTGAGTGAGGGTGCTTCCTTATGTGGTTCTTTAGTTGTGATGTTCTGTAGTTGGGGTGGGAGGACAGTGGTACTCAGGGAGGGTGGTGTTAGGATCCTCGTACAGAGGCGGGACCTGCCGCTGAGATAGTCAGCAGTGAGGCTTTGTTTAGTGTTGGGCTCTTTGACCTGCGAGATACTTTGAGACTAGACGGAATTCGCGCTCCTCACTGTGGTCCACGTATGGTGCGGAGATTTCCTCACTATGGTGTACGTATGGTCAAGAAATCAGGAGCTCGTTTCTTACTATGTCCTACACAAGAAAAGACAAGGAGGAATTTCTTCCTAACTGTCATCCATGCATTATGAATGGAAAGGGTGAGTTACTGTGGCAGGTTGCTTCTCCCAAGTACTTCTCGGTATAACAATGAATGATATCCTGTCTATACATCTGAGATGAGTTGAGCATTCTCTCTATTTACATTTAGATTAGTAAATGCTCATCACTTGAGCGTATGCGTTCTCTTTCCGGTATTGACACCGTCCTGAAAACAATCGTGTGTGTATATAACATTCGATACATTATGAAACTACAGAACAACCTGTTGGGGGAGAGAGCTTTCTCTCCTTCAAATTACATGTCTTTATTACTCTGCCTACAGTGTTTGCTTTAATGTTATTGCTCCGTTGCCTGTTTCTGGTGAGGGAGTTTGTACAGCTGCTGCTGCTACTGTTTCTGGAAAAGGAGTTGGTACAGCTGCTGCTGCTGTTTCCGTTGTTTTCTGCTTCTGCTGCGTGTTAAACAAGCATAGAGCGTGCTGAGCCGGGAGGTAGGCAGCATGTGGATGGCAATATGGGTGGTAGACAACAAGGTGGGTGGTACAGTGGGTGGCAAGTAGTACCGTGGGGTGGTGCACTGAGGATCAGGTAGTGCTCTGAATTTTGCAGTGGGTGTCAGACACAGTTTTGTGAGTGGCGCAGCGGAATGTGCAGTGAGTGATGAAATGGGATGAGTATTAGGTAGCAGGCATATAGCTCCAAACCGTATCAGCACACCCAGTACTGTGGTTGGTGCAGTGGGTGGTAGGCAGTATTGTGGTTCGTGCGGTGGGTGGTAGGCAGTACGTTGGCTGGTGGGCAGCACGGTGGGTTGTGTGGTGGGTTGCAGGCAATACTCTGAGTGGTACAGTGGGTTGTAGACAGTACAGTTGATGCAGTGGATGGCAGGTGGTGCAGTGGTTGGCAAGCAGTTCTCTGGGTGGCGTAATTGGTGGCAGGCAGTTTTCTGGGTGGTGTAGTGGGTGGTAGGCAATTTTCTGGGTGGTGTAATGGGTGGCAGGCAGGTAGTTTTCTGGTTGATATAGTGGGCGGCAGGTATTACTATGTGTGACATGATTGGTGCTATATATTATCACAATATGGATGGTATGATGGCTTCAGTGTTGGTTGGTCTAGAGACTGGTAGTGTCGATGGTATTATGCATAGCATCCTGGTTGCATTAGTTGACGTTATGGCACGCGTTGTGGTGGTTCGTAGCATGATGGGTTATTTCTTAGTGGTGTGACATGGGCGGGTGTGGGCGGCACAAGAAGGTCGTGTTGGTGAAGGGTGGTGAGACATGGGCGGGTGTGGGCGGGACAAGAAGGTCGGCCACGATGTAGTAAAACCTCCATCGACCCCTTACTATATTTACCTGCATGACGTCACACCACCTTAAGCAGCAAACAGCGTCTTCCCCTGGAGGAGGAGGAGGAGGGCCTCGTGACCTCCTCGGCAGGAGGAGCAGTGTCGTAATACGGGGTCATAGGCGGAGACGACCGTAGGTAGCGCCACTTCTTACATGCTTACGAGCGCTACTGCGGGTGGCGGCAGAAAGGTTGGGTGACGCAGGTGTGCGAGGGCGTCACCCACGGCACACAGGGTTGAAGAAGCAGTTGAGGGAAGCTGATACCAGGGGAAGGTGTTGAGGCTGGGTGTAGGGAGGGACGTGTGAAGCAGGTGTGAGGGGTAGGGACGGCTGAAACTTGGGTACGGAGCAGTTGATGAGATTGTGGCTCTGAGAGACATAGTGGCGGACAGGCAGCAGCAGGAGAGGAACTTATAGAGGAGGAGGTGGGGAAGGAGGGGCTGCAGATACCAGGGCGCGTATGACAAAGGGAGACGACTCTGGGCAGAAGCAAGAATGCTACTAGGGTTGGTTAGGAAGTGTCGTGACTCACAGTGCGGCGGCACAGTGGTTGATAGAAAAGTGGAGGTAGACCGGAGAAGCATGGGAAGGAGGGAGGCGAGAAGAAGAAGAAGAACAGAGAGAGAGAGAGAGAGAGTCCAGGAAGTATTTGTGGGCGAGGAGCCCTGGAGGGTGGCCCTGATTGAGAAAGGGAAGGGTAAGGGAGTAGTGCCAGTGAGGGGAGGAAGTGGTGTCAGTGAGAGGGAGGGGGAGTAGTAGTGTCAGTGAGGGAGGGGGAGGGAGGAGAACGGTAGTGCTGGCAGTGGAGGGGTGAGGGGTGTGTGAGGCAGAGGAGCGTGACGTAGTGGGATGACAGAGTGTCAGAAGGGGAGGTGGGGAGCGGCCGGGTAGTGGCTGGGTCTCTTGTTTATGTCACCCGGACGCAGCCAGCCCCACACCCGTCACGGAACCTTTACTTAAAGACAAGACTTTCCCATCTGGGCTGATTAGCATAAGCTCTTGATAGCAGTTGATTTAGCTGTTCCAGAAGGTTGGAGTTATGCTACACCACAAACAACGAAACTCAAACATTGGGTTGGCTGAATTTCACCTGTGTCCTTGGTACGGTGGGCCTGTACATTCTGGGGAACATGGCATGTGATAATGTGTAACATAATACGTGAAATTTCAAAACGTTTTGTGAGTAATGGTGGAATGTTGATCTCAGAAGATAGCCGGATGGTCATATGTGGTGTAGTTACCTCACTGCTCCGCTGAGGCAGGAAGAATTCTCACTCGGACTCATATTTCGTGAGAGTGAGGGACGCGGCTCGTGAAAATGGGGATTATAGAACAAACTCGCCAACTCCTAGTGTGCTAAAGGCGTCGATCGTGACTTGAGGTGACAGATCATGGATATGAAACCTTGAGATGCTATTTTTCTCCTAGAGGAATATATATATATATATATATATATATATATATATATATATATATATATATATATATATATATATATATATATATTATACTTTTTTGCCATTTCCTGCGTCAGCTTGGTAGCGTTAAGTACACACGGCCAAGCCTCAAAAGAAAAATCTCTGCCCTTCTTTCGTTAAGTGATGATACAGGAAAAGGAGACGTGGGTCGGGGAGGGGGGGGGGGGGGGGGTGAAAATTTTGAACACCACTCTCGACCCTCTTACCCCCCTCCCCCCTCCATAAGAGATACATGTACGTATATTTGTGTATGTACATATATCATACAATGTCCTCCACCGGCAAAGATTTGAAACCCGCATCAGTTGTGTGGTAGCTGAATATGCTAGGTACTCGACTATGCTGCCTATGGGCAACATAGTCAAGTTGGCGTACACAGATACCACACGAATGGTACAGGGTTCGAATCGTTGCTGTTAGAGGACATTTTGTATTCTATGAAAGTACGTGTTCATTTGCACTATATCTATCTATCTGTCTGTCTGTTAAGCAATATATATATATATATATATATATATATATATATATATATATATATATATTGGAAAGGATCACAATTTTGCGCGTGATCAAGATATTCCTGAGTCCACGGGGAAAATGAAACACGAAAAGTTCCCAAGTGCACTTTCGTGAAATAATCACATCATCAGGGGAGACACAAGAGAGAAATATAACAGTCAGTTTATATACATCGAAGAGACGAAGCTAGGACAAGCACATGTTTACCAAATGGCGTCCTAGCTTCGTCTCTTCGATGTATATCAACTGACTGTTATATTTCTCTCTTGTCTCCCCTGATGATGTGATTATTACACGAAAGTGCACTTGGGAACTTTTCATTTTCCCCGTGGACTCATAGGAATATATATATATATATATATATATATATATATATATATATATATATATTTTTCATACTATTCGCCATTTCCCGCATTAGCGAGGTAGCGTTAAGAACAGAGGACTGGGCCTTTGAGGGAATATCCTCATATGGCCCCCTTCTCTGTTCCTTCTTTTGGAAAATTTAAAAAAAAATGAGAGGGGAGGATTTCCAGCCCCCCGCTCCCTTCCCTTTTAGTCGCCTTCTACGACATGCAGGGAATACGTGGGAAGTATTCTTTCTCCCCTATATATATTTATCTATTTATTCACTTTGCCCTGTCGCCGTCTCCCGCGCTAGCGAGGTAGTGCAAGGAAACAGACGAAAGAATGGCCCAACCCACCCACACACACATGCATACACATACACGTCCACACACACCACATATACACACCTACACATCTCAACGCATACATATATATACACACACAGACATATACACATATACCCATGTACATAATTCATACTGTCTGCCTTTATTCATTCCCATCGCCACCCCGCCACACATGGAATAACAACATCCTTCCCCCTCATGTGTGTGAGGTAGTGCTAGGAAAAGACAACAAAGGCCCTATTCGTTCACACTCAGTCTCTATATATATCATTCATCATTCATTATACTTTGTCGCTGTCTCCCACGTCTGCGAGGCAGCGCAAGGAAACAGACGAAAGAAACGGCCCAACCCCCCCCCCCCACACATGCACATACACACGTCCACACACGCAAATACACATACCCACACAGCCCCCCACGGCCCACCCCAGACGCCCCACATGCCCCGATTCAATCCACTGACAGCACGTCAACCCCGGCACACCACATCGCTCCAACTCACTCTATTCCCCGCCCTCCCCTGTGTGTGTGTGTGTGTGTGGGTGTGTGTGTGTGTGTGTGTGGTACTCTTCATTACACGGTCAGAAGCATAACCTAGTTATGGCCATATTGTCTAAAAGAAAAGTAAATCACTAAACAAGAAATGAGATCGATTATAGCAGCTGCTTAGGTGTTCACAGAGCTGATGGAGAGTTGCTGGAAGAGAGAACGGCGAAAGAGGGGAAAAGGATTCCACAGTGTCTTCGTTTAGGGGAAAAAGGAGATATCATAACGGTCCATCCTCATCTGACAGATATCCACACTTAATCTATGAGAAGCAGCAGCTAGGTGATTGCCAGGGACAGGGACATACGCGGGCAGCTGTCAGGAGCAGTGGTCGGAGTGATGCCTGTAGAATAGGGAGAGGGCACCAACATATGGCATCTGAATTCCAGTATGACCAAGAGGAAGGTGAGGAAGAATCGCCACAGATATGTGAGTAATATACTGGGACGAATAAAACCCTTGTAAATATATAATGATTACTCAGAAGAGAAAATATTGTTGCACTAATACACCATCAGATTTTTGGGATACAAATTTTGTATTGCTCATTAAGTGGTGTCTGAAAGATGCAGCAGAGAATATGGTTATGCCCTACAAATCTATGTTACTACAGGGTTGAATATTGATGAATATTTGCGGATTAATTTTATCTAATGGTCGGAGATGAGTGAATTTTAGAAAGAGATAAAAGAATACATAGGGTATTTGCACTATTGAACGTAACCAAGTTACTGTTGCACCTCTCAGAGATACTGCACAGGTCTGGCTGAAGTAGGGAATATGTTCGGCACGAGAAAAAGACTGAGTGGTAGAGTGAGGTGGAGAGAAAGTATGAAGTACGCAGTGTGGAATCATTACCGCAAGCGTGAGTAGGGTAAGAAGTTGAACGAAGATCTTTAATGGAGAGAAGAGACTCTGTAGGTGATGTGACAGAAGCCAGACGAAATTGAGTTTAAATAAGTTATCTTTGTCTAATTATATACAGACCAAGCATCTCGGTGATGATATGAATGAAGGGTACATGGCCACGGGTAGGTGGAGGTACGTATAGAGCGTATAGTGGTCACAACACATTGACGTGAGAGGGTGACAGGTGGGCTTGAGTGCGCTCATGGACTCGGAGGGTCCTCTCCCCGTCAGAAAAGGAGGAATGGTATTAATGAAATTTGTTTAATGCAGAACAACATAACATAGACCATACATATATAGAGAGTATCAGGACTCGTTTGGGCTCAAGTACATTATAATGAGGAATGAACACATTACGTACATAATGTACAATACACAGGTTGGCTGATATTTTAATTACAATACATACATAAACGAATTACACGTACACTGAGATCCTTTGCGTACTTAGAAACGAACACATTCTTCAGGTAGTGTAGTGCGCAGTTAACATCAACAGTATTGCAACAGTCGAAAATGCATGACGTCTAGGGCATGTAGTTACAGATTGTACTTACACTGAGCATGATTGCATCAGATGTCTACATAACTCAGGCCATGGTTGATTTTGGATGTAGTATCAGAACTAAAGGGACGCCATTGTTGACAGGAAAAGAGAGGGAACACTCGCTCCATCAACGACGACAAAAATGGCCCAACTAGAGAGAGGGAGGAGGTTAAGCATTAGAGAACAGAGAGAAAGAAGGGAATTCAAAGAGCAAAGACATAGGCCAGACTTTGTCAAAGGCATTATAGATGGTTGAAGACACGGCAAAAGATTCTTCAACGTCCCTAAGAAATGAGGACCAGAGGCGAGTCTGATAGTGGAGGTGATCACCGCTAAACCTCATATCGCGAGCGTCAAAGCGGTGATCTTATGAAAGGAAATGACATTCTAAACTTTAGATGAGATGAGTTATGAAGTTTCAGAACTTTTGGCCATGGCAGACGTGACGCTGATGGGGCACTAACTGGAAAGGGTAGAACGGTCTCCTTTTGTTGGGATGGGCTGCACCAAGTCATGCATCCAGGAATAAGGGGAAGTTTTCGATTTTCAGACGAAAGTGAAATAGAAGAGCAAGGATCGGGGCTAATATAGAGCCACGGCCATTTACGAGACGTGGACGTTCTTCATCGGGATCCTGCACCTTGCTCACTTTTAGATGGGAACTTCCTTTGAAGACCTTACGCGAGAAGAATGTAGGGGTGACTTTAGATTTAGTGGGAGGAAGACTAGACGCTGAGTAATGAAAGGTAGAGTAGAGGAGAATAAGCTGCTGAAAAGGATGACTTTATCAGTAAGAATATATATATACATATATATATATATATATATATATATATATATATATATATATATATATATATATATAATGTATATATATATATATATATATATATATATATATATATATATATATATATATATATATATATATATATATATATTGCCGTTTATCATACTACTGTTAGCAACACATAGCTGTACCTTCTGCACATCATACCAGCTGTACCCACCAACCCTCCCACCACCAAAATCTCTCAAATGTAAGAAAGTTTTATATCATTTAATGCACACGTCTTGGAAAAAAAAAAAAACGGTTTAGGTCAAGTAATTCTGTGACTGGTGGCCTTTTTTTCCCCCCTCGCCACAAATCCATTATGTCTGGACGACTAATGGCGTGTTTGGCTCTTCCTATGTTACAGGCAGGCACAGGATCATGGCTATCTGTCAATATCCGACTATTTTTTCCCCCACCCCGCCTCTCCTTTCATCCATGCTAAGCGGGTTGTTGTTGGCTCGTGTGCTGGCGTGTGATTGTGGTTTTGTGGTGGCGCTGGTGTTGGAGTGAGGCAAGGGTGGGTCTGAAAGAGGAGAGCTGCTAAGCTAAGATTTGTGGTTTGTGTGGTTGTGTGGGTGATGACGAAGTCCTCAGGGTAAGTTGGGGTAAAGTTATGACTAGTGGGTTGTGGTTTACTAGTTGACGGGTGTCTGTTGAAGGGTGGTTGCTCGGTTGAACCTCGGATGGGAGATTGGTTGATCTTTGGGATGTAGGGTTATATCGGCCTTTGGCTGGGGTGGTTGATGGGTCATGGAGGATCTGTGGATATGACATCGTGGAGCGAAGGATTTGTGGGATTGTGACTGTGAGGCTGAGGATCTATAGGGCTGTGACCGTGACGTCATTGTCAGGGAGTTGATTCATGATGGGTTATCCTTAACTGTGACGTTACATAAATGTGATACTGATGGTCATGGGTGTGCAACAGCTGTGTATAAATCGTAGTATCTGTTGGTGATCATCCTAAAATTTGGCTGAGATACGATGACGATGTGATGTTTTCTGTAATGAATAACATTCACTCCGCCATCAAGTTTAAGATTGTATGGGAACAAGAAAGCAGTTTGATGTTCCTCGATGTGATAGTTGCTAAGGAATCTGATTACTTATCCTTCAAAATCTACTGGAAGCCTGCCAATAATGAGAAAAATATCAATAATTTTTCGGTACATGATCATTGTCAAAATGTCTGTAGTTATGTCCACGTTTCACAGGAGCATTGCGTATTTGTGATCCACAAGTCCTAGACGATGAAGTGTCACCACATAGACTTACTGGAAAGCCAGGAAGACCCTTATACATCTGGGCGGTGCAGGCAAATGAACTGATGAACAGGTGAAGGGGTTAGGGCACAGGTCACCCTCATCGACCTCGCCTCTTTCAAGTTACAAACTCAGGTTAACCTGTGTTCTGGGAAGCAGATTTAGCATTTTTTTTTTTCACTTATAAAGTTATCTAATTTATATAAACCAATATTTTGATTCACACAGATATCTCTAATATGTATGATAAGAGACGATTCAACAATATCTTTTATTTTTTACCGAGTTATTACATGTGATAACCGTAACACCTCTTTAGTCAATAATATGACCAAAATCTTTAAGGTGGACAAATGTTGCATTCGGGTTGTGACCATACCTAATATTATTCTTATGTTGTTTAACCCTAACATAAAGAACCTTACCAGTTTGCCCAATGTAAAACTGATCACACTCTTTATAGGGGATGTCGTACACACAACCTTCTAAGCAGTTGTAGAATTACTGATAAAACTTTCCTCAAACAATATTATTATTGCTGAAAACTACATTAAGATTTTCAACAAACAGGAACATTAAGAAGTTCTTATAGTAGGGTAATAGCAGCAGGTTTTCGTTCATAAATGGTTCTTTAGGTTGAACTTCGTTAAAAGATTTCCTCGGAGGCCAGTGATTCGTAGGTAACCGAGATGACATGTATGGTCACCATCGTTGAACATATACAGAGGAGTCGATAGATTATTGTGGGTATCTATCCCGTGAACTGTGTGGCCTACGGGAAGAGAGTCACTGTGGCGTCCATTGTGCCACTGTTTTGTATATAGTTCATCCTCGCATGGAAAAAGCCTCCGTCAGTCGGCATTGCTCTAGTACACCAGAGATTCAAGTTACGAGAAAACGACAAATTGTTCGTCACGATTTCGATCCCTGAAGATAGTTGTGTCTGCGACCAGTTTGTCTCGGACTCCCAGCTTTGATCCAGGTAATTTAGCGGGTTCTTACGGTGGGGCTAAAAGACACAGAGGTTGACCTTGTTAATGAACCCAGGTAATTGAGTTCCACCTGGCCTTTAATCACCGTGATCATCTGGGCAGGAAGTCCCACCCTGAGTTTCATCGTGTGTCCGTGGAATATTGAGAGGTGTTTCCTGTACACGACTTTTGCTTCAATGCGAGGGTTGCAAAGTCGGGGCAAGACTGGGATATTCGATGTTCACATTGTTGTAATTGCTGTATCCAGACACGGTAGTGCAGCCTTTATTGTTCCTGGCCGTGACACATTCACGGGTAGTCGAGGGAAGAGCACATAAGTTCGAATCTTGGTTGCGGCAGTCTATCCACAGTCAACGTAGCTGTTCATCCGTCGCTAGGGTTGGTCAATAAATTGGATACCTGGCTCAGACAAGTATATATATATATATATATATATATATATATATATATATATATATATATATATATATATATATATAAAATATAGCGTTAATGAGATGGCCTTGATTGAGGCCTCAGTTGCCCATGCCGTCTCAGCTAACATAAAAAAGAAAGAAAACAAAGATCATTGAACAGTCTTGTGGTTCCAGCTGTACAACTTGAACTGTGTGTGTTATTCTTCTCTTTCCATTTACTTATGGATTTTCCATACAAGACTTGCAGAGTGTATGTGGGGTCCTGGACTTGTCTTCGTCGCTAATTTTTCTGTCGAAATAGACGAGTAACATTTTCTGACCTCTTGGGTTATGTTTTTGTTCTGTTTTGCATTAGTGAAGTAGCCTTAGATAAAATGGTATCAGTAAGGTGTATTTTTCCTGGATGTATACGTGAAAGACGAAGTGTGATAGGCAAAGAACACGTGAAATGAGCTTAGGTAATATCTAACTCTGTACATCCACGTCTCATGAACGAGTCATGATTTACAGAAAAGTACCAGTGGTGGTTCTGTGGAGCTACACGTTACGCACCAATGGCCAGTTCCCTGAAGGTAATCATGACTTATATACTTAACAAGAATCATAGAGTTTTCCTTTTTAACGTCGACGTGGCAAAACGATGTGAGTGGAACTAGGGAATGATGGGTGACTGAGGGGAGTGTGTTACGGTCATAACCTCCTGTTACTCTTAAAGATTGGCTATTGATAATAGTAACATCTGCATCTTGGGAATAGTTCAGTAAGTAAAGTTTGTAGTCAGTTTGATAAGTTTTTAGTGGCTCTTTTTAAGAAACGATAAACGATAAATTTTGACTCGTTAAAGGTTGGTTATCGAAAAATGTTATTTCATTATCTTAGGAATAATTCAGTAAGTAAGGTGTGTAGTCATTTAATAATTTTTAATGGCTCTTTTTTAGTGAAACGGTAAGATAACTCGTAACTCGTTCTTTCACACAACTGTTCCCAGCGAAACACGGACGTAGAACAGATATGTTAACAGATGTCGATTACAAGTGTCATCTTGAACAACTACCATACCGTCAGACACCCTCCACCATCATCACACCTCACCAACACCCACCAACAATGACCATCACCAATACATCTCACCAACATCCACCAACAATGACCATCGCCAACACACCTCACCAGCACCCACCAACAACGACCTTCACCAACACACCTCACCAACACCCACCAACAATGACCATCGCCAACACACCTCACCAACATCCACCAACAATGACCATCACCAACACACCTCACCAACACCCACCAACAATGACCATCACTAACACACCTCACCAACATCCACCAACAATGACCATCACCAACACACCTCACCAACATCCACCAACAATGACCATCACCAACACACCTCACCAACACCCACCAACAACGACCTTCACCACAAACATAACGACACACCAACACCCTCCAACAATGACCCTCACCAACAAACATCATCAGCACACCTCACCAACACTCCTGAGCCATAATGTACCACCCATGCCCCCTCCAGGAGCCATCGCCCGCACGTGTGACACCACAGCCCATCCCTCAGTGGGCCAGGACGCAGTAAAAACCCACTCCCTAATCCCTCCGGCGGTCGACCAGGCTCCTAAACTATCAACTACACAGTCCTCGCTCCGATGTGGTAATTGGGGGGAAAACGGAGGATTAACCGGGGAAAAACCAGAGATGGGCAACACGCTCCGGGCCACAGTGTAAGAAAACCTGGCAAATTAAAAGAGAAAATGCGCCTTGACCCTCTCGTGACTAGACCGCTCGGTGCAACGGGTTATTTGGTTCTGATCGTGTCAAACGGTGGAGGATATTAGTGGCACGGGGAGGAGGAGGAGGAGGAGGGAGAGAGAGAGAGGGGGAGATCCAGAGGAGAGGACACGGAGAGAGGGAGACAGAAGGAGAGGAAGAGAAGGTACGAAAGAGTTGGTTGGATGGCTCGACAAGGGAAGCAGAGGGCCTGAGAGAATTAACGAGGTTGTATATGTCACAAGGAAGGGGAGAAAGAGCAGGGAGAGATGGAGGGTAAGGAGAGGAGAGGGAGAGTGGAATGGACACGAGGAGGGGAAGAATAAAGAGAGGGGTCATGCTGGTATACGAGACGAGGGGAGTTGGCAGAGGGTAAGGGGAGGGTAGAATAGGATCAGTAATGGTGGCTGGTAAGTAATGAGGAGGTTGTGGCTAAGGGCTCAGGCAAGGTGGTTGTGAGGGAGGGTTGTTAAGGAGGCACCAGCAGGGTAGGTAAGAGAGTCAGCTGTGGGCAAGGTGGTTGTGAGGGAGGGTTGTTAAGGAGGTATCAGGAGGATTGATGAAAGGATCAGGTAGGAACAAGGTAGTTATGAGAGAAGAACTGTAAGGTTGGTTTAAGTTGTGAGGGAGGGCTATTAAAGAGGCGTGAGTAAGGTTGATGAAAGGGTCAGGTGGGTACAAGACGTTTGTAAGGTAAGAACTGCAGGATTGACATTGTTACAAGTGAGCAAGGACGTCAGATGCTGGGGTAATACTGGCGACGAATGAGTTGAGGCTGGATGTCAGGCAGTTGAAGATGAGTAGTAGTGCCAGGAATACAAGTTTTTATGATTCTATTTCAGACATGCATTCAGTCAGTTGCATCGTATTCGAAACGTAATCTGTAGAATCCAGGGAGTGGTATTATTTGTTCAAATGGGAAATAATTAGTCGTTAGATTCTGTGAATATCATGTGGTGGCGTAGTGGAGAGGATCATGGTGCGTGGTTTTGGTGTAGGAAATGACATAGATATTGGGAAAATCGTATGTAAATGTAGGATATTAAAGTAGACAGTCATTGTTGGTGGTGCAAGTAGTGGAGTGAGAGGGTGGAAGTCGTTGCAGAAATACTGAGAACAGAATCACGGTCATAGAAGCACCGGTGCTGGCAAGAGTGTTAATGCTGGCAGTGGTAGCCATCGTGTGTGTTTGAGCAGTTGTATTGGTGAAGGTAAGATATATATATATATATATATATATATATATATATATATATATATATATATATATATATAGAGAGAGAGAGAGAGAGAGAGAGAGAGAGAGAGAGAGAGAGAGAGAGTCGTCATGTGAACATTAACAGTATCAGTAGTTGTGATACTGTAAGAGAGGGCTAGCAGTATGTTTTGTTGTTATAATGCTACTATAACTACTAGTATTACTACTACTACTACTCCCAGTAGTTGTGTTTTATGGTTGATATAACAGAGACTGTAGCAGTAGTAGTTTCGGAAGCTTACAGTTACAGAAGAATGGAACACATGAGAACGGTTCTGTAGGGGCGGTGTACAAACAACCATGGTGTGCCTCACGGAAAATATCATTGTTATAGCGACAGTAGTAAATGAACAGATTCACCATTCTTTCCTCATCACACTTCATGAAATATGGCACAGCTCTGAGTGACTTTGAGCAATAAACACTCGAGTACAGAGTGGACTCAGAGCAGGAAAACAGATTTGCGCGATGGCAACTTCCTTCTCAGACACGTCACGCCACTGTCCAGTGAACAAAGACAAGTTAATGCGAGTATAACGATAAAGAAAAGAACAGTGGATATAAAGATTGATATGAAGAACATCATACTTATCTGTTCATCTGTTTGCACAGGTTCTGTGAGATGACGTGGAGGGTAAAGTATCCGTTATCCACCAAGCAAGGAGGACATACATCGAATGTGGCTTCCAGGCCACTCCACACACCTCAGTGTCCAGGAGCTACAGGGAATGTTTAATGATCCGCCCCTCGACACCACAGTCTCTAGTGGGGCTACACCAATTACCTGCCGTGGGGTCCAGCACTCTCAGAATGGGAGGGATTACGCGTGCCCCTCACCTCTTAGGTGGGCAGGGACCACGCCTGCCACAACACCAGGTACGGAGGGGTGGACTCTCACCCTCATCCCTCCCTTAAGCCGGTCTCAGTGGTCACTGGGTAGCGTGCGAGGGAGGAAACAGGGAGTTAGAACGCTCTCATGCGCTCCCCCTGTCTCCTTCATCCTCCTCAGACTCAGCCAATCATGGCTCCAAAGTTCTAGGGTGGAGCCTGAACCCCACATCCTCCGCCTCATTGATCCTATCTAGGTAGAATTCTTACCCCCCATCACACACCACCAGCCTCACACTCCCAAGAGGAGAAGAAAGAACCTTAAACACACACGCGTGTGCTCAGTCCCGCGATGAGTGGAAAAAATCCTCCATTTTCTCCCAGAATTCTTTACTGGGAAATGAACCCGTGACACCTCCGGAACTCCACAGCCCCATGATGGAAGCGTTCCATCGACCGGGCAATCTGGTGTGGCTATACTTAAGATGAACAGAAGTGAAAGACAGGTACTAAGGTGTAGGACAAACCTTAGTGTCTAGCTCTGACTGACGAATCTAATGGATAAGAGGACCGAGTGATTCGGGTGTGAGTGTAAGGGGTAGAATGAACTGTAAGACTCTGTTATCAGTGCGAGTTATAAGATAAAGATAATACAAAGGAAATGAAACGGCTGCAAATCATAGGTCCTTTCGAGGCTCAAAATTAGTGTTTGATGAGTAGATGAAACAGAGAAATACTGTTGACTTGGATTTGAAGTGACGTGTTTGTCAAGTATGTTCTTAAATGTATCAGTGGTATATATATATATATATATATATATATATATATATATATATATATATATATATATATATATATATATATATATATATATATCTTTTAATTTCTGTGTGGCCGAAGTAACCAGGCGCCCTGCCCAGGGTTCGAATTCGACCCGAAAGAAAAGAGAGGAGTTCCTTGCAGCCATCAGCAGTGGACCGACCTACCAGCAACACCGTAAAAGTTTAGGGAAAAGGATGAGATAGGAGGCGGTGAGGGAGCCCTGCCGGACGCCATCCACCCATAATGGCGATCGTAGCGCCACAGTAATTACACGAACGAGGGAAGAGCTGAAGGAACGGCTAAGATAAAGCGAGGAGAGTGCCACGATAAAAACAAGATCAAATTTGCGAAGAAAGGGGCTGCACCATTACGCTGGGGCTGCCTCATTAGCGAAGGGCAGACCAATTATGCACTGATCCTGGCTATTTCCAGCCTGCACTTTCCCCACAATCACTATCATAGTCGCTCGATTTATGGGGGTAATTTTTAGGGGGGATTTTCTTTTTTTTTCCTCTCTTTTTTGATAATTGGTTATGAAAAATTAAATATATTAGCAAACGCTGACACGCACTGGGATACTCCTTCAAGACCAGACGGGTTAGAACTGAACTTCCTGAAAACTTCTGATTTCATGTTATCCATAACAACGTCTCTCTTCAAGTTCTTTCAGTCTTCGCTACTCTTGTTCTGTCTGTTCTTCAACCTGCCTGTTGAGCTGTCACGTATCTGTTGATCTGTTCACAGAAGTCCCATCCTGTTTCTATACCGATCCATTTATTTGCACGTTGGTACATCTACCTACATCTTTTCACTGATTGACTGTTATTAGAAAAATAACTGTTTATGTAACATCTTACCGTTACGATTAACATCTTCCCTACCACTCTGATCATCACCAAAACATGTGCGTTACTTGCCTATGTGTGTTATTTCGTGTAACAGGGGAGTAAAGAAAAGGAGTTTCATCTGTGAACATAGGGAGACGTCTCTGAAAATCATGCACTTTCGTTATGTATTCTCTAGTGTTTGAATTATATATCATACTGGTTTTCGATGATAATGTTACAGCAGATTTCAAGGTACAGAAGGACTGCGGACGTTTCTAAGTCCCTCATCTTCTACTTTTTCTGACAGAAAACGTAATTTGAGTCACCCACAAGACAGTCATGTGAGGAGAATCCAACATCCAATTTCTTTCGGAAGACTCTAAACCGAAAACGGGGGCAGAAGAGGGAGAACCTAAGTCTGTGGTCATTAGCTGGGAGGAACGAGGCAGCCCAACCAACTACCATAAACCAGCGGCCTAACTACCCA
Organism: Panulirus ornatus; assembly: GCF_036320965.1. Lineage (NCBI taxonomy): Eukaryota > Metazoa > Arthropoda > Malacostraca > Decapoda > Palinuridae > Panulirus > Panulirus ornatus. The sequence continues at coordinate 32,618,221 of NC_092226.1, read as the reverse complement.
TCACCCGTTATCCGGCTCCCGCGGTTATTTATACAAGTTTTGCGTGAACCATTTTGATAATAATTACGGTGGAATGTTACACGATCTTCTATTAGCTCGTCTAAGCGGGTCATAATTACAGAGGAGAGGGACATAGATAACCTCGAGTGCAGATCGACCAAATGGAACGTAGCTCATCTCGCACACTTTTCACGCCGTGGTCAAGGAATGGATTTTCCTCTCCCCCTTTTTTTTTTTTCTTTGCCTCCTCCCCGCTATAAAAGGAGCATCGGGCACCAATTTCCTTAATGGAGAGCCCCGATCAGGTCTCCAAAAGCGACTCTGCTCCAACCCGGCCACAATGTAATGATTTGAATCGCCCCGAGAGATGAGATTCGACGATTACAGACCTGTCGACTGTTCGCCGTTCTTTTCTAAATGGGGAAGTTGCCCCTCCGGGTATTTACTTTTGACGGCGTCTGTTGCAAGCCTTTCAGGGGTTGAGAGCATAACAAAGTCTCCTGACGCGTGGTCAAAGGCCAGGGGTGAAGTGTGGTGGTTGAGGGAACGTTTCTTCGAAGCCAAGATTACACCCCCAGAATGCCCGGGTTTATAGTTACTATAACTACAGAGTTGCAGTACACCTTGTCTTTCAGATGCAAGTTTAACAGATTAGTTTTTCGCAGTACATTCCCCACTGCTATTATGGAATGTGTGTGTGTGTATGACTCTGAAAATGCACATTTATCTCATTATTTATGCCTTCTGTATGTTTGTGGTAATGTATTCATGCTGTCCAATGTTGCTTTTGTATCGAGACGACATTATTTCTTTGTCCATTCTTTCGCCGACCAAAGAGGTCCTAGGAGACAAAGAGCCTTCTTCTGTGGTACTCAAATCTAGGGAATGAAACCCGATAGGCAAAATATGGACAATGAAACCTGATAGGCCTTCAGCCTTAAGAATCATAACAGAGCTTTCAGCATATCAACATTTGGCGAGGTGTACATGCACAGAAATTTGGCTGTGCTCCATGTGGGCCTGATAGAAACGTGGTTATGCCCCATGTGGGGCCAGAAGAACAATGATTGTGCCCCATGTGGGCTTGGACCACCTTGAAGCGCCTCCCTCCTCAGACCAGTAGGAAGATATCATGACACTGACTTACTCCTGCTGCTGGTGACACACAGTCCACGGTGTCAGGCAGGACTCTGGCTGGTTAACTACCAGCAGTCTGGCTACACAAGTGTTTGTGTCACGGTAATCATCTCGCTCTGTGGACTACATATACTGATCATCTGCCAGTCTGGGGAAGGACGAGGATTGCTAAGGCCTTGGGACAGAGAGTGAAGGGGGAATATGACTTGCCCACCTCACTCACCCACCTGATACCCTACCCACCTCACTCATCATGTACCCACCTGATAACCTACCCACGTCACTCATCATGTACCCACCTGATACCCTCCCCACCTCACTTATCATGTACTCACCTCACTCATCCCGCACCCATCTGGTACTTACCCACCTCACTCATCCTTTAGCCACTTTCTACCTCCCCCAAGTACACCTATCATAGTTCATGTTCTAAGAGTCATGTGAAGTGCCTCGGTGGTGTTCTTTACTTCTGATCCATACCATGCAGTGGTGTCCACATGTGCTCTCTCTCTCTCTCTCTCTCTCTCTCTCTCTCTCTCTCTCTCTCTCTCTCTCTCTCTCTCTCTGTTCTGAGAACTCTCCTGTGTCAGGGAACGTCTGTCTGACGGGGAAAATAATGGTGAAAAGCTGCCAGGATTTCTGTAGGAGGAGGATACAGGATGTAGAGGGGATGCGAGGAAGCATCCATGTGATACCGAGTGGTCAGAGGTGATTGCCATGAAGACGTGGGTGATGAGGGAAGTGGAGCCTCTCCTGGCTGATAGTGGTAGCGTTACACCTCCCTGCACATCACCAGGTGCGAACAGTAGCAGCCCGTATACCAGGTCTTGTGGGGTGGTATGATGATGATACGTAGAAACTTACAGATTGTGAGATCACTAAATTAAATTTGGACCGTATTTCTTGTGTTTGTATGTGTCTGGGTTTAGCCGTATCTTTATCATACACTTTCCGAATACATAATAAGAAAATTATCCCGGAACTTCAGACTGAACCTTAAACTAACCCATTTATCATATAATCTGTGGACTGTACACAGGGATGCCCCGTACGATCATCATAGGCCTGTCAGTCGAAGTGTCTTCTTTAATAGATATAAAGTTGGACAAATCCTCGAAACCATCGTGTTCCGCTCTTGTGTGTGTGTGTGTGTGTGTGTGTGTGTGTGTGTGTGTGTGTGTGTGTGTGTGTGTGTGTGTGTGTGTGTGTGTGTGTGTGTGTGTGTGTGTGTGTGTGTGTGTGTGTGTGCAAAATGCAGTTTATTGGAGTGTGAACTATGTCTTGGGGAGCATTTCATCATTATGTCTTCTCCAAAGAAGGAAGGAAGGAAAAGAAATGAAAGAAGAATTTGGCATATTTTACAGTTTTGTTTTGCTCCTTCGTTTAACCTTCTGCTGCCGTTGTGGCACCTGCCCGAGGTGTGAGCTGGCCACAATGTAGGACGTGAGGACGTTTCGAAGCGTCTCTTCCTTCATCTTGGCTCAGGTTTTCATATCATTGTTCTAGTATGAGGTTATTCTAGACACGTCCCTAGACGTAATGTGGTGATATCATTACATCGTAAAGATATCATTTTACTATGATATGATAGATATCAGTGGTTTGATCGTGTTCTAGTGCAATGTGAATGATTGTGAATATATATATTGATAGATACAGAGAATTACATTATTCCGTAATCAAGATGTCAGTAAATTAGGATAATGAATCAGTGTAATCGTATACTTCTTTGTTGGTGCCAGGAGCTATTAATCATGTATCAGCAGATGTAAAGAGTATTATTACTTCCTCAGCGAAGTCGTTAGTAACTGAGAGTAATGAATCATTATCGTTAATCATTTTTGTTTCTGAAATGGTGAATAATTCATCAGTCAAGAAATAAAAAAGATATAACAGAAGCTGAAACAGCTGGAGGGGGAAAAATCATTTTATTCTTTTAATTGACCAACACGACACGGGCAGATGACATGCCCCGGTCAAGACCATCTCAGGTGAAAGAAAAGATTAGGAAGGAAAGTAGAGAGTAATTACGACTCCACAGGTATTCTCAGACCTGTCTCTTAAAGGAAGGAAGGTTATGTGAAGAAGGAAAGACAAATGAGGTAAAAGAATTCCACAGTTTAGCTGGCTCGAGGAGGAGGAGGAGGAGGAGGAGGAGGAGCATCATACCAGCCAGTCCTGGAGTGAGGTGGTGTACTTGCTTCATGATAGGAGCTGTTCTCAGGGTCCAGCACTAACTAGTTTCTCTACGTAGACCCGCGTGGTTTGTAAATCGTAGGATCATTGGGTCTGAATTCGCCTGTGACCATGAAAATAAAATTTCGTAGGTGGATGACTTGCTGGGGAAAAAAAAAAGAGATGTATATGAGAAGATTAACGCGTCACCATTTGAATCTGACGAATGGAAGACTATAGAAAACGGTGTACGGTTGACCTTGAGTACTAACTCCACGGTAACCGCAACCCTTCCTTGCTTGAAGAGTTTCTGGCATTACATCCTCACATCTTTCTACATCCTAACCATTTTTTCTTCCGTTACCTGCTTTTGAAGAATTGCCACTGATGGAATATGAAGATAATCCTGCTGATCACTTCAAAAGTTCAAGTAAATAATAAGTTTGGTTATCGACTGCTCATGAAGCCTTCTCGTGTACTTCTCTGACAGAGTTCTTGAGATACAGAACAGCTTGCCAGTGTACTGGCCATGAGTGGCGTTTGGGTTAGGGTGTTGGGGGAAAGGTACGCGTCCTACTGACTCCTGCACGGAGCTGGCACGCCCTGATGGACACGTACTCGCCAAGAGCGATGCGTCGTGGTTTTAGGAGCGGACGTCCGTGTTTAAGGCTCCTTGTCATGAGCTACGGAGCCATAAGGTTTCTTTGTATAGCGACTTATAGAGAGGTCAGTGCTCGGGGAGGGGATTACTGTACAGTGACTTATAGCGAGGCCAGTACTTGGAAGGGGATTATTATGTAGCGACTTATGAGCGAGGTGCACCACTCGAGGGGAGGATTGCTATAGAGCGACTTATAGCGAGGAAATTACTCTGGAGGGCAATGCTAAATAGCGACTTATAGCGAGGTCAGTAGTCGGTAAGGGATTACTGTGTTTACTCTGGGTTACGGATACGTATTCTCCCATATGCATACACGATGTCGTGGACATATCAACACATCCATATACACAATGTATACACATTTATAAACGTATACACAATATATACACATATATAAACGTATCCACAGTATATACACATACATAAACATGACCAAGATAAATCTATACACACCTACGTACACATAACCAAACAAAATGCAAAACACATACAAGCACATACCCCCAAGAAAAAACACATCCATGTTTAAGTACGAAAATGACACGCAGTGTATATGTATATGAGAAATATATATCCCTGAAGAAAGAGGCAGTAATGAGAAATCAAACAGCCAGTTGGAAATAAGGATAACCAGTTCTGAATTATGATAGAAAATGTGGAGACGAAAGCTTAAATGTGTCATAAAAAACGGAGTCATATCACTGTTGCTCAGGAGGGGAAGAAAGAAAAAACCCAAGATTTACGGAGTGAAAATTCTCACTGTCGGGCGACGGCAGTGCATTCCTTCATGTTGACGTGAGGCAGGTTATCCATTGGTCTTATTGTTGTCCCATGACGGACGAGGAGCCAGGATAACCATTATCATGATATCGTACTGGGTATTACAGAAATGGATGGTGTCACAGCACACCACCCCTGGCCATACATGGCGTCTTCAAGGTTAGAAAAACGCCAAGTGTATGAAGGAGGTCGCGTGACCTGCACCTCCTGGGTGTATAGAAGTCGATGTTACTTTATCATCCGTGTTCTTTATCATCATCATCATATTACCGTCATTACTATCATACGTCAAACTATCACTTTTACTAATGGTATTTCCTTCACTTGTCTTCTTGTTGTTGTCTTAATATCTGTATTGTCAATATCAACTTAGTTATTTGTTGTCGATGATGATAGCCATATTGATAGTAAGTCTTGATTCCATACGAAAGAGACAGCGAATGGCTGCACGTCTGTCTGTACAGCAGACGGCTGTACAGCGATTCGTACTGCATCTAGCGCCATCCAGCCAACCAAACATGGGGTAACCTTTAGAGTTGGGTTCTTAATTAAAGTTATAGATGTAGAACAGACAGTATACTGACGATGGGTTACGACGTCGGATGATCTCGGCAGGTACACAAGTCTGGCCTAGTTACGCCAGGATCTGGATCGCCTGTAATTGTGGTGTGGGAGGCAGTAGATAATTCCCGTCCGTCACGTAGGTATGTATTGAACACAGCAACACAGTACCTTTCACTTACCCTAGACCAGGGCTCTGAAACTCTCGCTGTATGTCGGTCGCATGCGGTCAGGAATCTTCTCCATGCGGTAGGGAGAACGGCGTACAGACTACGTGATGTGCGGTGGGCGAGCTTGAGTGGAAGACCAAGTTGGATGTGGTTGATTTCGGTGTGGGTGAACAGGACACAAGGATGTGCAAATGAGGGACAGACTCGGGGGAGGACGAAATGGTTCCGAAATAATCGGTGTTGCGATTATCGTGTCCTGCTTTTTTATTAGTCGTTATATATCATACCTTATGTGGTAATGAAAAGGAAAGATAGTATTGTGTTGCCTTCTTCATAAGATCATATAGAAATACAGAACTGTATGGTACATTTACATCTGTGGAACCAACGCTGAATTGTCTCAATATGATACTCTGCTGGTTCAGTGTTTGTTCTGTATATGTGAACGTGCCACATAGTTCTGCAATTCTGAATGCTAACTTCATAACTTAATTCTTTGAAGTAGTTTTTTTTTTACGTATGTTTTATGATTACCGCGTGTGGCAGTTGAGGCGGCCAATCGCTAATTACTTACTGGTGAAGTGGTCGACTACTTATACAGGAAGTGGAGCCCTGGATTGTACGAGGTTCAGAATAATTTCAAGGTCCTCACACCACACTACACATGGATCTCTTCCCCCGCCTCAGGTCACAACTGTGGTATTGCTGACTTGCTCGCGCTGCTCCTCGCTAGGCTGACATCACTGGGGCTCCGCTCTCGGTGACTCCGGGACAAAACATGAAGAAGATAAAGCCGTTGTTGGTGACCAAGATTCATCAAGCCTTAGCCTGGCTCAGACCTCTGTTTGTGAACGGCCTTTCACTTCTTTTTTCTTCGTTATTATTCATTTATCCCTTTATTCATTCAATGATTTATTATTTTGTTGTTTTCTTAATAATTTAGTAGTCTTTTTTTTTTTGTGGGGGGGGGGGGGGGGCATGAGGGTATCTTCCTGTGGTGAAGACCAATGCCTTTGTGGCCAATGAAAATTGGCGAAGTCATATGTGTTCTAACGTTTCATGTGGCCATGGCTTCCGCCTGACCAGCTTCCGTACATGGGATCCCACTTCAGCATGTCTTCCGAACAAATGATGATTAATGCTGCAGTTAAAGTCTTTAATTAAAGAGACTCCAAATATCAATCTGTCATACCGTTAGAACAATGTTCCTTGTATAAGGTCATTGTTCTTACGGTGTGATATTAGTATTTGGAGAGACTTTTACTGAGATAACTTAGAGCTTTAGAGGTCAGAGATAGTTAACCAAATGAAGTCATCTGAGAGGTCATTGGTCAGTGGTTCAATGGGTTCATGTTCAAGATAAGAGGTTAAGATGGTCATTCGTTAACTCAACGAAAGACAGGATCAGATTCGCTATGCGTCACGGACGGTCGTTTAAGGGGTCAAGGAGCATTCATCCAGTGGAACCAGATAAAAGGTCAAGGATTTGAGATCTTTATCTAATGATATCAGCTACTTAATAAGGTCGAAGGAGGTTAAAGTAATTAATACATTGGGGTCAAGTGGTTGAAAATGGAAGGTCAGAGAGAGGTGGGTCAGGGGTCAAATAATCATGGAGTGGAGTTGTACGAGTAGACAAGCTCCCAGCAGAGGTGAGTGAGTGAGTGAGTGGTCAGCATAGTTATCCGTTAGGGTCAACCAGTGACAAAATGGTAACACAGGCGGACGATGATGTTAACTAGACCAGCATTAGTCATCCTTTGGGGTCACACAAGAGGTCAGAGGTCAAAGATGTTCATTTCATACAGCCAAAATTATATGAGGTCAAAGAGTGACATCTAGGTAGGTCAGTGAACCACTGGGTCAAGATAATGATTACAGTGGGTCATACATTATGGTTAATTGAAAGGTCAGGTCCAGTCAACCAACGGGGGTCAAGTATGAGCCAATGATCGTCACTGAGTAAGTGTTTAGAAGGGGGTCAGTCATACAGTATGGTTAAGTGATGGGTGAGATTCAGTCAATCAGTTGGAGGTCAAGATGAGAGAGAGCATTATCCAGCATGGTCAAGTGAGGGGGAGGTCAATTCCGTCAATCACCGGGGTCAAGTGAGGGGGGGGGAGGGGTCAGCGGTGCCTGCTCATCCCTGGAGTTACGAGGGCGATGACTCACCCTCTGATGGTTGGTACTATTTATCATTACGGATTTTATTTCTCGCAGCACGCGGCCCTGCTCCCCCCCAGCCCAGATAGCCACGCACCCCCACACTAGTGACTGGATAAGTGTATGTATGATAACTGACACACACACACACACACACACACACACACACACGCACATTATTACAAGTCATCGAATGTATGTATAACTTTTCATCACTTAATGTTTTACTAATGGCCGCTGAATGTATGATGCATAAACCAGAAGATTTGCCGTGTGAACCTTCCTGTACTGTGTAGATATACCTCACTCATGTGCTTACCCAAACTGTAGAAGTATCCCGCCTCACCTTGATCTTAAGCTGTCGTGATTAATCAACTAGTTACTATCATGACACTTTCCCACCCCCATCCATTTTTTTTTGTAATTCTCAACAGTACTTTTTACAGCCAAATGGCTGATTCAATTCAGTAAGCACACACACACACACACACACACACACACACACACTACTCATTCATCGACCAGCCCCGAGGGGAAGACAAACACCTAGGTTGGGTGTAGGCTGACTGCCACCCCAGGACTCGAACCCACTCAGGCCTGACCATGAGCCCATGGTGACCCGAGCGGTAACGCTAACCTCTACACAACCCATGTGTGTGTGTGTGTGTGTGAGGAAAGAAAAAGGAAGGCAAGAGAGAGTGAGGGGTAATGGTGTGTGTTCAGAGCAGAGGTGATCTGAGGAACGTGTTAAAGCAAGAGTACGTGAGGGAACATTTAGTCAAGTGTTCTTCCGCAACAAGGAGAGTGTCTCCTGGAGTGAGTGTCTGAACGTACGATCATGATGTGTGAGGGACAGAGGCGCTGTGTGGTGGCAGCGGGTCAACAGTGTACAGGCGCGTACGATCAACAGTGTGTGGTGGTGGTGGAGGGTCAGCAGTGTATAGGAACAAAGTGCCAACAGTGTATGTTAAAGGGAGCATCCAAACAGCTGAAAGATGGGGAGCAAATAGGAATAAGAGAGTGAAACGTTGACTAAGAGGACAGTGATGATGATGATGACGTCACACGTCTGGCAACGCGTGACAGGTGCTGGTGTTGTCGTACGTCATGTGGCGCCCCGATCAGGTGGTATTAAGGAGTTGAGACAACTGTCATGGCAGCTCAAGACGACACCCACACAGGGTTTTATGACTCCCCAACTTGGCAGTTAACACCAGCCTTCTCCCTTCCCACCTGACCCCATGATTATACGATAAGATTTCCATTTTTTTTTTGGTCCAGTTATCTTGGTTCAATTTTCATTTTTTTCATGTTCTACATCTGTTTTCTTCCTTCACTTCTGCTTTTCTGCACTTACATTCATATACGCCCGTTCCATGTTTGAGATTTCCTTAATACTTAGTTAAAATGATGCACAATACATACATGAAAGCTAGAAAGTGGATGTGGGAGAGTGAGGGCATTTCTTTATCTGTTGTCAACACTAATGCAGTAAGTGGCAAAAGTTCATGAAAAAAGCAATAGACAGTTATCTATCAAGTATTCATGTAGTGGCTCATGACCCTAACCCAGACTCTGCTACTGATCCTGCATGATGCCTGGGAGTCTTGGGGGCTAGATAGGTTTTTTTTCCCTGAATACGTGCATAATCATTAGTCCATGCATTAGGCAAAAACTTAAAAAGAATTATGTAGGAAAAATTTATGACATTTAATGTATCGTATTCACTGAGTCAGTGATGAATGTGTTGAATGAAGACTGTCAATCAATTACCTCTGCAAATTGTAAGTGCTCTTTTCAACCATCTAATTTCCATTATTTTTCTCATGTTATCTACTTTTTGTGCATGAGTTATTCAAGTACCTATTAAAGAGAAATATATAGATACGTACAATTTGCCATTATCATTCACCGAGAGTAAAATGAATGTTTTGAACAGATCAACTAGAACTGTATGTAAGGTTTGATAAAGTTTTTTCATATACGTTTTCTCTTCTTAACTTTAGTACATGCAGTAAGAACCTACTGAAGATTAAGTAAAGAATGATATATAAAGAATACAATTGATTGATTTGAGAGTGAACATTATACGTTGTTATGAGGTAGTAATGAAATATAGTCCAACTTTAAACTGGCGAGTCGACGTTGACTAAGTTTTGGGACGATGGTGATGGTGGTGGGGGTGGGGGGTTAGGGGGGGATGGAAGGCGTTGCGGCCGGATGTATGATTCAAGTGGCAGAATAACGGCAACCAAGCCGTCCATCATCTGCAGTTGGTCTCAGTCATTGCTCTGGTGCCCTTAACATTGATTATCAAATCATGTTATAGGCTAAGATAGGAGAGTGAAGGAGTGCTGGAGCGATTGTTGCAGATACATTATAGCACGAGAGTTGTGGGAGGGGCGAAGACAGGCCTCGCCTTACCCCTACCGTAGGGAGGCTTGCTGTCTCCCCCCCTCCCCCCCAAGCAGTTCGGATTTCCATTAAACAGTACATTTATATGAACAATTACAGCAGTAACGAGGATATATGATGAGAAACCTAATGTTAAAAGTTACTTAGTAGCAGTGTAGAGTTAAAGTGATCTGTATTTAAGGTGTGGAAATGTCAGCTGATGTAAAGAAAATGATAAATTCTGTGGAACCATTTCTGTTGAAGGATCCACCAGGCCGTTATTGGAAGTCGTTTAAATGGCTATAGTCTTATGATGTAAGAACTACTAGTGATAGAAAAGTAGTATTTTGTAAGAATAAGCCCTAGAAAATAAAAAAAAATTACAAACTTGTGTATAAAGTGAAGTGATCGCCTTTTTTGAGAGTTTATATCATCTGGCGGGAATTAAAGTTGGAGTTCAGTACCACCGCCGGGCCGGGGGGGGAGTGGGTCACTCTGGTTTGTTGTGTGGTGACCGTTGAACGTGACGGGAAGCTTCGGGGATCCTTCGGGTGGATCCTTCCGGTATTGACGTGTTGTGACCGTTGAACGTAGCGGGAGGCTTCGGGTATTGGCTTCATCTCTTCCTGTTGGTGGCCGATCTACGTGACTGGAAGCATCGGGTATTGGCTTCATCTCTTCCTGTTGGTAGCCGATCTACGTGACTGGAAGCTTCGGGTACTGGCTTCATTGCTTCTCATTAACCCGGTAAGGCCCGTATTCCATTGTTATATAACACTCAAGTGAAGAAGTGCAAGAAAGTGTGTTTATTTGAAAATAGTTTAGTTAAGAAATGTGTTGGGTCGAATTGTTTCATGTGGTAAGCCATTATAATTACGGCAGTCAAGGGCCCTATTGTTTCATGTGGTAAGCCATTATAATTACGGTAGCCAGGGAAGGTAACGAGACTATATTCTTAACTTGGACGTGGGTAACGCTGGAGTAGGAGAGCTATGTGCGTTTTAGGCGTAGGACAACAGAACAACGACCGACGGAGCAGTTGAGACCCGACCAGATGACGAGGTCCAATTTTTGTTTGTATAGTAGTTAGGGAGGTAGGGAAGGGGGTTAGACAGAGGAAAGTTAAATTTTCAATTAGTGTAGGTTTTGTTTGCGCGAGAAAGTTTTCAGATGACGTGTTTCTGGTGCCTCATTTACGATACTCCCTCCACTCCCCGGCAAGCTTGGGGTGTGTATGTCATTCTTCTTGTTAGTTAAGGGAAGGGGAACTAGGCAGATAAGCTGGGCATTGTTAGTTGTATTCCTGCGCAGAGGCGTTGATCATGATTTCTCAGTACAGGTGGTGCTGTTCCCTCGCCAACAATGACAACTGTAGGAGTTTACGTAGATGGTGTAGGGCCTTGTAATGATTCAGTGGTTAAGTTTTTGTAATGAGTCGTGGTTACCACTCTCACTATCCATGCCTTGGTAAATGGGCCAAGACCCGTTTTCCCAATAGTAATGGGATTCATCAGAGCTTTGTTCTCGCCACTACCCTCATTTTCTTTTACATTGGGATAACATCTCATTAAAGAAACTTGGATGATGAGCTTAAAAAAGCTAATCATCGAAAATAGAAAATACGGCCGTGGATGTTATATTGATGTTGGCGTGAGTATATAATATGAGTGTGCAGTACAAATAGGGGATAATATGCAGTACAAATAGGTGATAATGTTATTTCTTGTGTGACTCTGCTACCAGCGAGAGGGAGGGTTCAGGTGGTAGTGTATTGCCCCTCCCAGTACCCCAGCTAACTCGAGGAATTTCCCGTCCCCTACCCTTGGTGTAATCCATTAGGTAGTAGGTTGATGACAGCAGCCTGCCAAGGGTTGTACTATCGTCCTGACTGTGTAGCGTTAAAGTGGTGTCCGGAACCTTCTTACACTCTCCATGTTAGGATTGCTGCTCTGTCTTTGTGTCTCGTCAAAACGAGACAATCGGGCTGGTTCTGCCATCTTGTTACAAGCACAATACACCAACTCGTCTCGCTTATTTTCTTCACTAAAGTACTCTTGCCAACGCCTGTGTGCTCAAACATTTTCAAGTATAATCATGTATAGTTCAACAAATCAATGGCCTCTAGTTTCCGGCATCATAGGACGCAAAGAATCTCCGATTTTCTGCCTAACTACTGCCAATGAGAAGAAGAGCTCTGGTAGTAGAAATACCGCCCCCCCCCCTCCCCCCACGACCTTTCCCTCTGTGTTAGACCTTCCTCTTTATCTATTCACAATACCATCATTCGTGGTCTCTGTTGAACACCATCTGTTTAGTACCTTGCTTCTCTCTGAGACACAGGTAGTCTCATTATCCTCTTTTTTCATATCTGCGCTCACGATTCCGTTTCAACACTGCATTCACCCACATCCTTCAGTTCTCCTCCCTCCTCTTTCACTCGATCTGCATCTCGTCTTGACACAGCTTCCTTAATAAAGTTAGACTTGGACAGGATATCTCAATGGGTAGACGAAATCTAGCTAAGTTTAATGCCTCCAAGACCTAGTTTCTACCAGTCTCTCTATCGTAAACTCCTTTTACTCTCGTCTCTCCTTTGACGGTTCTGTAATTCCACCTCAAGACTCAATGAACGTACTTGATATTTCTGTAACATTCACTCTTTCTTGGAAACCCCACATTATGGGAATAGCTAAGTCGGCCCCCTAAAGAAACTGGGTGTCCTGTTTAGACGTCTAAACTGCTCTCTTGAAGATTTGCTTCGTTTACACAAAGGATTGATTCGTCGTTGTATGGAATACTGCTCTCACATCTAGGGTGTTTCTAAGCTATGCATCCTTACTTAACAGGCTAACTTCAAAACTCGACCCTCTCGCCCTACTCCGCAATGTTGCTTCACTTTCCCTCTTCTATACGTGTCACTTTCCCTCTTCTATATGTGTCACTTTCCCTCTTCTATATGTGTCACTTTGGTTTTTGCGCCCACGAGCTGGCTGCTTGCGTCTCCCCACCACTAGCTAGACCGCGCGATGCTCAATAAACTGCTGGGTCACATGATTACTGTGTAGCCGTTGGCTACTCAAGGATGGGCCGGTTTGAGAACTATATCCATACACGTTGACGCTTTAGAACTCGCTACCTTCTTATGTCTTTCCGAATAACTACGATCTGGCAAAGTTTAAAAGACAGGTTTTTTTTTTACTTCCTCCAAAATTCGTAAATACTTTCCCCTTGTCCTTTCTTTTGCCCCTTTCATAATTCTCTGTATATTTCAATTAAGGCACGGCCTTATTGTGGACTTTTGTGTGTGACTGGAGCCCCCAACTTAGAAGGTAGATACAGTGAACCTTTTCTTCAGTCTCCTATTCCATGCGGTAAAGTTATTTTTAGATCACCCTGTACTTGGCTTGATGATGTAGTGACTATATTTTGGTCTTCACATCTTCAAATTCAAATTCCAGTTTTTGTTTAAGACGATCCTATATCTTCAACATTCTCTCTCTCTCTCTCTCTCTCTCTCTCTCTCTCTCTCTCTCTCTCTCTCTCTCTCTCTCTCTCTCTCTCTCTCGTTGCTGGACTCTTGTAAGGTCTTATCTTTGTCCTGTTCAGTGACCCCTGACTTGTTTGTTCAAATTACTCATCAGTGAATTCTTCCCAGCTCTCATATCCCCTTTGTGCATACTTGAATGATGTTACATTTCCTATTTGTCTTCGAATCATTAACTTCAGAGTCATCTGAAAAACATTTAACATTACGTTTTTATCCCTCTCTCTCCTGTGTCTGATATTACCGTCTTAAAGAACAAGGATGCTATTAGCCGTTCCTTGTGGCACGACTGATGCCACAGCTTTGAATGTCCTTCTTTGCTCGAAACTGTCTGATCCAAAGCCGTCCACTGAGCGTCCTGCTTTACTGTTCTTTCTAACAAAATTCTGGAAGCAGTTTGGCCACTTGTCTTCATAAAGTCAAGTTTAAAGAGTGTCCATCCTCAAGGCCGGCGTTATATTCCTGTAATGAAGTAATCACTCAGGTTACTCTCCGTTGATGTTGTTTTCAATACGTTTATCAATTGTTTCTCTCAAAGGTTTTTTGTTACATGTTACGCCAGGCGTATTAGACCGCGATAGCTTCTTCGATTAGTGATAAGCGATCTTATGAATCTCTGATATAACTCTTCCATCTTAGCTGTACCTCAACAGTAACATTATCGGTGTTGCTAGTACCACCTTTACCTGGTGAAAGAGTAATGATTGGTTTTCCATTTGGTTCAGGATCTTCATTTTCGTTTCCAGTCACTAGATCATTAGCTAAAGTCGCTTGCATATTTCGTTACCGATATTTTCTTTTATTTAAGTCATTTTCTGATTGCTGATATGTGTCGGTCGATCAAAATCATGTATATGTATCCTTTGGGCTATTTATCTGTATTTCGTCAACATAGGCCCCAACCTGAGAGAGAGAGAGAGAGAGGTTCTTCTCAGACCCACCTGTCCTCCAGTTTTCCTTAGCCTGCACCAAGATACGGCCTTCGTGACTGGCTACAATAATTACCATCGTACATTCCTTTCTTTTCAGCTTTCCGCCTCGGGCAGGTCATTAACGCGGCAGGAGTTACGGCTGGCCGCGGCAGGCGAGCTCCCCGTAGTTACAGGTCCGCACCTCCAGCTTAGCAGGACATTACACAACACTTGGCATGCACACAACACATTAAACACCGTGATAATTTGCCCGCCAGGTCTTTTGAGTGTTGCATTCCAGTTTCCTCACCATGTCTCCCGGCCCGTGCGAAGCTTCGGTATTTCTTCATGCTTATTGTGAATGTCGTAATTGTTCTTTACCTCGTTTTATGCCAAGGGTACACACATTCTCACAAGTACACACACACACACACACACACACACACACACACACACACACCTTCCTGCCCCAGAATTCCCTTATATGAAGCTCTCGCAGCGCTCAGGAAGCCGGTCACGTTCAGCGAGTGGCACCACAGGTCAAGAAGTGTGGTGATTGTGTGTGTGTGTGTGTGTGTGTGTGTGTCTGTGAACTGAGACCAGGAGAGTTTAGGAATGTGTTCCTTATCTTCAGTTTAGAAGCTGTATCGTGGGTATGAGGATTCCCCTGATATGTTCCATCGGTGTTCGTAGTGATGGAGAGACGAACGGTGTCCAGAACGTAGATGAGAAAGGGTAACTCGTACATACATGGGGAGTTTAGTTTCAGATGGATGCGTGTCGGGTGGAGTGGTATTTGAGATAGGTTTGGGAAAAGCGGTTGACTGATGTAGGTTTCTTCATTAGCAATTCATGCAATCCTCATCAGTCCTTACTTTCTCTTGTGACCAGATATATAGTTTTTCTTTCATGCTCGTATGCTCTTCCCAGCGTTAGCGAGGGAGCACCAGTAACAGACGAAGAAAATGGCCTCATTGGCTAGCATCCATCTTTCGCTGTCATGTATAATGCACCGAAACCAGAGCATCCAATCCACAGCCAGTCCCCACCCCCCACCCACACACACACACACACACACACACACACACACACACACACACACACACACACGCCTTTCCGTGGTTTCTCGTGACTGCTTCTTATGTCCTGGGTCAGTACAGTGACTGACCATAAATAAAGAGTAGTGACTGATATAGTCAAGCCTGAGCAAGGTGAGACGTAACAAGTGCTCTGCCACTGGGATCAGTCTTGGGACTTGCCCTCTTTTTCATATTTATCAGTGATAGTGATGATAGGCTGCAGATGGTACCAAACTGGGAAGGAAACCTACCGCTGAACTTGAGCGACTTCAGCGTCAAACTGACAGACTGATGGGGTGGGGGCTCGTAGGTGGCGAATGAATTTCAGTATCGATGAATTCAGTTTTCTATATCGGTAGTAGAAACGAGACGGTGAGCTGCGATATGAATTCTGCTGAGCTACAAAAGATAAGCGAGAGGGTTAAGACTTGGGCGTAATGTTCCCTGGTGACCTAGAGCCAAGTAAGGAGTTCACAGAAACAGCAAAAGAGTTAACATAGTTCCTGGATCAGTCGTTAGGGAAACCGTCCTCATTCTTTACAGTTCATCCTTCGTCCACATCTTGAATACTGTGTTCAGCTGGTCACTGTACTTGCAAAAGGACATACACAGAATGGAGAGAGTACAGCGTCGAGCTATCAAGTTGATTCCCTTGCTGAGAAACAAGTGAATGACTTAACTGTATCTTAACTTATAAGGGAGGTTGAGAGGTGATCTAATCTTGGTATTGGAAGTATCAAAGGCATTGACAATCTCGATCTAACAAACTCCTTAAGGCTTGATTCATCTGATTTCTGTCGTAATAACGGATAGGCACTTTTAGTCCAACGTTTTACCGCAAATGAAGCGAAGTACTTTGTGCAGAGGGATTGTTTACTAATCACTTTGGTTGAAATCAGAGCAAGAGATACGTTCAAGAATAGACTTGATAGATATTTCACTTCAAGATCACGGTTAACTACTATCTCACGCATCCTTAGTTAAGTAAGATATTTGCGAGTTTTACGCTTTGAATCATCTGTATGCCTTTCTTCTTTTACATCTCTAATCTGTAAGTTTCTGATATCTTCCTCTATCGAAAACAGCCCGAAAAGGACCCAACAGTCTGACATTCACAATGTCAGTTGCACGCCTCGCAGCCTCCTGCATGTTCACGACTCGAACACTCAAAGCGTCTTGCATTCCATCCATTCACCTCCTCTTGGTTTCCACCTTTTCCTTGTTGCCTCCACTACCGACACGCATACCCAGATAGTCGGCCTTTCCTTACTCATCCTCTCCATATGTCCTGACCAATTTATTACACCCTATCCAGCTGTCTCACACATACTCCTCTTACTACCAGACCTCTCTCTTACCCTATCATTTCCGATTTCAACCCTCCTCACACTACATGTTGTTCTTATATATTTCATTTCCACCACAACCACACCTCTCTTTACAGTTGTGTCTAAGGCCTACAACTCGCATCTATACACCGCCAACAGGGCTATCATATCAGCAAGCATGTGCAGTTTTGTCCATAGAGACAATGACCTTTGCTTCCATACATTTCTCTGTGCACCCAAGACCTCTTCAACCACTCTGTAGGTTATTTTATTTTATTTTCACATTTCCTCTCAAATTTTTCCTTTCACACACACACTCCCAAACTTAGACAACACTTTCTCACTCGAATCTGCCGCCAGTGCCGTTATCATCAACACACATCAACTGACGCATCTCTCCAGCCCCCTTAACCCTGACAGTCTGCATACCTGCTCCCCTCTTCGAAACCCATGCATTCATCTCCCTTACCACTCCATCCACAAAGATTAAACGGCCATTGTGACAACACACATCGCTGCTGCAGACCAGCCTTCATATGGAAACATTAACCCTTTCAACTCCCTTGCAACTACAGGCGCTTTACTTTCTTCTAATAGCTTACCTCCCACACTAAATACTTGTAGCACCTTCCATAAGGAACCTCGATTAACGCTGTCATATGATTTCTGTAGATCCATGAATGCTATATACAGATCAAACTGTTTCTCTAAGTGCTTCTCACGCGCATTTTTCAAAGAAAGATACCTGATCCACACATCCTATGTTATTCCTGAAACCACATTGTTCCTCCCCAGTCTGATGCTTTGTGTATACCTTCACCCTCTTAATCACCACTCTTCCATACAACTTAACAATCTGATACCTTTATCCCTCTTACTTATATATAATAGCACTTTATGGGCATTCCTCACGTGCCTCAAAATGATCCATACATCCCCTGAATATCCTAGCTAACTGATCAACAAAACAGTCACCTTTTCTTAAAGAATCATTGGCAATAATACCCACTGCAGGCCGCCTTGCCATACTTCATCTGACGTAAGGGTTTCACCAACTCTTATTGTTTCACCAAACTACTTTCCATGACTATTTTCTTTGCATACCAACCCGTACCCAAACACCTTACATCTGCCACACTGCCATGCAACACATTCAACAGTCCTTCGAAATACTCACTCCATCTCCTTCTCACCTCACCACCACCTGTCACCACTTCCCCATTTGCTCCCTTCACCCATGCTTCCCCTTGATTCTCTTGCTTTCCTCACTCTGTTCACCGCCGCCCAAAACATGTTATTCTCCTTGAAGTTTGCCGATACTGTGTGTGTGTGTGTGTGTGAGAGAGTGTGTGTGGCGTTACCGGACTTCACCTGCTCAAGATTATGTAGCGAATGAAAAGCCTCCTTTAGTGAGGCTGTGTTATCGGAAGTACAGTCTCTTCATTTGATTTGACACTACATATATGAGACCATATTTTCCTTGCTTCTGGAAATACATGCATCGCCTTGGAGCTGCAGTGGGTCCCGGAGTGGCTGCGGGGCCCTTTAAGATAGGGAGGGAGTCCTGAAGCAGTCATAAACAAAAGATTAATGTGTATGCGGGCTGGGATGGTGAGGAGACGCAGGTGACGTGAGCGAATGAGGCCACTACGAGTGCAGTGTGTACAAGTCAGTCTCCGTACCGTGCAAATAGGGATTTACTAATAGTTAACACATACACTCGCACTCACAAACACACATAAGTCCCGTATGATTAAATTTCACGAGCGTTTGTCTCTTAGAAGTTCATGTTTTCCAGAGTCTTGATCTAAGCATTCCGTTTGTGACTGCGTTCGAGTGAGATATATGTGAAATTCACAAGTCTTGTTATATTCTGACTGCATTCTTTATTTCTTTCTCTCCCAGTCTCAAAATAGACTCTTATTAAACGTATTCAGATCCAAATCGATAATTTTTCATGGCATGTGATGTTCAGTAGAGCTACTGATGATGTGTTAGGAGGATGGTGGTGACCCATACATCCAGAAAATGTAGAAGTGACTTGAGCTATCATGACACACCCATGATGATGATCATTGTCAACACTGGGGTTTAGGTATGCGAAGCAGTTGCGTCATGTGTGTCTGTAATGTAACGTTTTACGGTTAAAATATCCTTTATTTTGCCAAAATAGCTTTGGCCTGTTTAAAACAAAGCTAGATAATGATGATGATAATGATAATAATAATGATAATGATAATAGCCACATTTCATGTATCTAGAACTGTGTACATACGTGTATTAGGGAAGTAGGATGTATGTATACATCCCAACAAAGCTGCGTAAACGAGGCAAGTCAGTACAATCGTCACATTCTTACTGACTGAAAAACAACAGAGTGAAGACCCTTTGGTGTGGTGATTTTTTTTGCGTCATTCTATCACTACCGAGTTAAACAAAAAGATATCATGTGGGTTGCGTCCGTCCGTTGTTCAGTGAGCGGGCGACGATAACGGAATTATAAGCCGAGTCATAACTTAGTTTGCACTTCCCTGACCCCCCTTCCTCGTCTAGGGCACTTGCAGCACAGTCCTCACTCATTATCACTTCTTTAATCCACATTTCGGCCGGGTCCCTCCGTCACGACCCCCGCCCCCCTTGCCATGTTTAGCCCGGCTCCCTAGCTGGGCAATTATACTCAGTCTGAGGCACATTACTCGCCGGGCCACTTCAGGCCACCCTCCTAAGCCGTGCGGGTCGAGAGAGTGTGGCTTCATGATCCCTGCTTATACCTGGCTTTCAGGAAGTACTGCTCTTTAATTACCCAGCCACAACGTGTCGGCGTCGGTGCACCTCCAGTCGAACCCCCGTCCTCCCTCCGCGGGTAATGATATTCAGTAATTCTTACAAAGACATTTCTCAAGCTTACAGTTAGCGAATGTAATCCCTTCATATACGTGGATATCAATGAGCTCTTTCCCTCCTCAATCACGTTTGTGGTCAAATGAGCCAAGTTCAACTCCCCTTCCCCACCTCCTCCCCTTCTTCGATGTTCAGTCGGTAATTTTTCCTTAATTGCATTCATGATGGTCGCTTTTTACCGAGGTTCCACAAGCAGGACCCTTTTCTTAATCTGTGAGTCAAGATCTCTCGCTATACTAATTATCAAACCTCAACAACCCCCCCCCCACACACACACCCCCCACCCCTCTCCTCCGTGTGGCTTGGCAGGTCTTGGAGTCCTTGGCCAAGTTCCCCTTTGTAATCAGAGCCATTTGAATAGAATACCGCCCCGGCTCGATTGCATGAGTTTGCCCTAAAAAGAAAAGAGAAGAAGAAAAGAATTTCAAAAACATTGGATAAAAATGATGGGCCCTGTTAGAAGCACCCTCCAGCCAACGCCAGACAATCGGCGGAACATAAAATCCTTGACAAAACATCGTACTTAGGCTGACAATGGCTACCACACTAATGTAATGAAGTTAGGGCGCTCGCTCCTGCCAACATTTTCCACGGTTCCTTCGTTTGTCTCCCGTTTTCGTTTGTCGTAATTCATGTGTAATGTACGAGGCATCCAACACATGCTGTATCATTTGTAACTGTCTTTCGTTTCTTAGTTGATTTAACTATGGTCAGTTATACGTAAAAGTCTGGTTTATTTTCGTCATAGAAGAGGACACTCCAGACGCATGAACGATAGCAAGCGATCTGACTCCGTAGCCTACCATCGACCCAGCCCAACCTCGCGTGACTCGGCCATTGCAGCCCTCTAGCGGCAGAAATCAGCAACTTGCACGCGCACTCCCGACCGCCTTGAAGTAGAGAGGAGGGATAGGTGAAGGGAGGAGGGGGATAGACGACAGTTACTTTACAGGAAATAGAGGATAGGAAGATCTATGGACACGTTTTAGCATCAGAAACCCTCAGCATAAATACTTACAATAAATATATAAACTTCAGAATTTCTCTGGATTTTATCGAGGCTGGTTCTGGAGCAGTGACGTACTTCCCTTACCCAATTGTATGATGTCCTCAGGGTACGGTATACCAGGGTTCGTTATACTCGGGTATACTACACCTAAGATTAGCAGACCACATGATACAAGTTGATGGATTAGGCTGTACTGTACATGTGTGTTTTATTGTGTATTTGTGTTACACATAGATCTCCTAGACTAGTTATATACTAGGATGTGTTGCACCAGTCGTATATTTACGTATGTATCTGTCGTATATTTACGTATGTATTACCAGTGTTGATCGGTGATTATTATTGTGGTTCATAAGGGAGTTTTGTCTGACAAGACTCGATGTCTGTCATACTGGGATGTGTCATGAGGTGTTGTGTCATTCATCTGTTACACAGGAGAGTGTTGTGGAAGAGTGTTTCCGTGCAAGGGTATATGTGTTACATACTCTTTCGTAATATACTTGTGTTATACCAGGGTCTGATATACGCTATACGAGATTCTTGTCATGCCTGTGAAAAATGGCTTCTTACCACGATATGTGATATACCGGAGTGTTATCAATCTAGAGTATACTGTCATTGATATAATGGATGTGGTACACCAGGATATATAGTTTGTGTCTGATATCCTCGCGTTCAGCTGGTACAAATTCTGTCACATATCTCGAAAATATTTGTTATACTACAACTCTGATGTATAACGATATATTGGAATATATCAGGGTTTTGTTATACTGGAGTATGTCATGGCTGAGCTATACTGTGGTATGTTATGGATCATTGCTGATGTTACCTTCTGTGAGAGAAGGGGTGGGCCCAAGTTATGTGCTGCTGTTTCTGTGGCTGGTAAAAAGCTGGTGTGTTCGGTGAGGTCTGCAGCAGACCCACTGACGCCAGCTGGTGTTGGTGGTGAGGCCTGCAGCAGACCCACTGACGCCAGCTGGTGTGGGTGGTGAGGCCTGCAGCAGACCCACTGATGCCAGCTGGTGTGGGTGGTGAGGTCTGCAGCAGACCCACTGACGGCAGCTGGTGTGGGTGGTGAGGCCTGCAGCAGACCCACTGATGCCAGCTGGTGTGGGTGGTGAGGTCTGCAGCAGACCCACTGACGGCAGCTGGTGTGGGTGGTGAGTCCTGCAGCAGACCCACTGACGGCAGCTGGCGTGGATGAGGAAATATTCAGCAAGCTTTTCATAACCAACATAAGGCCAATATTGAGATACGCTTCTCAGGTTTGGTTACTCGCAGGAATAGAACAAATAACGAATAAAAAACGTTATAGATCAAGGCATAAACGATGGTACCAGAATCAAGAGATCTGGTTTATGGGGAAAATCTAAACACCTTTAATGTCCACCGGAGAAGAGAGTAGAGTAAAGGGTGATATGATCACGACATATAAGGTTTTGAACGAGCTTTGTAGTGAACAGTTCTTCGGAAGTTGCAGGGACTGAACAACCAGAAGCCATTGTGTAACAATAACCGTGAAACATGTTCGGAGGAATGTAAAAATCGACCATACATATATATAGTATTACAGCCGCGCTTGAATGGAATGACGCGAGTGAGAAAAGAGTCAGTGTGGGCGGCATGAGAAAGCTTCAGACGTTGTATGATGATAGTAGAGGGAGTTCGAGAGAGAGAGAAAGAGAGAGGGGGGCGCTACGAATGCAGATCTACCTCCTCGTATAGCAGTAGTAGGTCATTATACACATAGTTCTTCTTATGCTCATCCTCCCTCACTCCTCTTCTCTCCTTCTTCAATTCTGTCTCCCTTTGTGTGTGTGTGTGTGTGTGTGTGTGGAAGTGTATGCACAATGTGAGAATGTGTGGAGGGGTGCCGACACTAGGGGACTCTGTACATTATGCCGTTCGAGTAAAGATAAATATGCCCAGACCCGGGATCGAACCGGGGACCTTTAGATCTTCAGTCTAACGCTCTCCCATCTGAGCTATCTAGGCTACAATACCTTTTGAATTTTTCCTAAAATGGATATGTACATGCAGTCTTTCCACTTATGATACATGCATACCTTTGCACGCATGTGCCACCTAACCACAGCACACCCACACACTCCCACCCACCACACATCTACACAATCCAACACTGCCACCACATCCCAGTTCACTCACGTGTACAAGCACATCCTCAGCACTCACGCATCAAATTTCAACACTATATGTCTGTATATATATATATATATATATATATATATATATATATATATATATATATTTATATATATATTATCCCTGGGGATAGGGGTGAAAGAATACTTCCCACGTATTCCCTGCGTGTCGTAGAAGGCGACTAAAAGGGGAGGGAGCGGGGGGCTGGAAATCCTCCCCTCTCATTATCTTTTTTTATTTTTCCAAAAGAAGGAACAGAGAAGGGGGCCAGCCTCAAAGGCCCAGCCCTCTGTTCTTAACGCTACCTCGCTAACGCGGGAAATAGCGAATAGTTTGAAAAAAAAAAAAAAAAAAAAAAATATATATATATATATATATATATATATATATATATATATATATATATATATACACACACACACGGTGATTATGTCCCTGATTAGAATATTTTAAGTTGGGCTTGGTGTATCAGCTAATATGAAAGTAAAAAAGTATTGAAGATAATCGCAGAGAAAATATATGGCCAGTAGGAGAGGAGAGATGACCGAAGTGAGACGCGACACGGTTTCTAGGGAAATAGGTCTTGTGTGTACCGAAGCTGTTGTGTCCCTACGAGAGAGTGAGCTCAGGGCTGGACAAAAAGGGAGGCTGGATGTATTGTTTGTATCTGGAACAACATCAAACATTTGACACTACACCGTATGGGGAAGGGGGGCTCATGAAGAGGCTGGATGTTTTAAATGTTTTGCTACCATTAAAAGACTCTGAAATATATAAATCTATGTTAATAGTTGTATGTTTTTAAGTGTCTTCGTCATGTAAAAAGCACCGACGAAGCACTAGGATTTATCGTTTTTACAAATTCCACGAAATTAAGGGAATTCAAATCAATGGTCAGGGATATGGAGTTGAATCGTTCGATGGTCAGATCATTATCTTAGTGGAAAGGAACGCCGAACACATATCAGAAGAGCCTTCTTGTAATTGGTTGTGGTCACCTAAGGAGTGCTGCAGGGTTCTGATCTGGGATCTTTTAGTCTTCATGGTTTATGTAAATGATTTACCAGAATACGTGGGCGTCGTTGAACCAGATGTCTTTGCAAGAGACGCAGAGGGGAGTTTACAAGGGAATTTACCAGGGGACTTCGACTCCAAAGTTGGTCTGATACGTGGTTGACGAAATTCAACCCAAGTAAATGTAAAGTAATGAGGGTAACACAGAGTGAGGCTTAGCGTTGATACAACGATTATGTAACAGGAAATAGGTGCAGGATTCTATGTGTGAGTCTTGGGATTCGACATTGTACCTAACCTGTCGCCAGGGTCACGCTGGCAAATACCAGAACTGTTTTCAAGTTCCAGTTTGTATAAGGAAATATTCAGCAAAATGTTCAACTCTTACATAAGACTAAAACTGGAACATACTCCCCCAGTTTGGTCACCGCACCTGAAGCTTTAGAGCACAAAGACCCAACAGAAAAAGGCAAGATAATGGCTACAACAGTGTTAGCAGAATTAAGAGACTTTGAGTTAATGGAGAAGGCTATGGGCCTTAGATTTGCCAACCAGGGAAAAGAGAAGATTAAGGGCCGACCTGATCACAACATGTAAGATTTGAAACGAGCTTGGTAGTCTAGTAAACAGCTCTTTGGAAGGTGCAGGGATGGACTAACCAGATATCAAGCAAGAAACTTTGAGAAACGACGTAAACAAGTACTTTTATGAGTAATGGATGAATGGAATAAACTGATGTACGAGATATCGATAACGGACATGATACAGAGGCTTGAGGATGTTGCATGATGGTGGAGAAAGTTCAGGAGATGGGACCCCTGCGAGTACAGACCTAACTACCCGTACGGTACAAATAGGTAATTACACACAAAGCTTCTCTTTCTCTCTCCCTCTCTCGCTCTCCGTTTCCCCTCTCTCTCTTTCTCTTTCTGTTTTCACCTGTGTGGCAGTGTATTTCGAAGTGTGTTCATAGTGTGAGAATATGTGGAGATGTGTCGACACTCGGGAACTCTATACGTTCTGCCCATCGAGTAGAAGTAAAAGATATACACAAGATATGCCCAGACCCGGGATCGAACCGGGGACCTTTAGATCTTCAGTCTAACGCTCTCCCAGCTGAGCTATCTAGGCATGTTGAATATCTATTCGTAAAATTTACTCAAACTGAAACTGTACATACAGTCGTATCACATTCACATACTCAGACACGATGAGCGCACCGCCACACACTCATGAAGTGCCACAAATCTCCAACACACTCGCACAGTTCACCCACACCCTTACTCCCTTATAAAGTGACGCTAAACCCCAACACACTCGCAAAGTATCATTACAGCTCCAACATTCCGACAGTGACATCACACCCGAGACACTGACACCACACCTCAACACTTATCACAATACGACCACACCTCGACACACACGCGCGTACATTTCCACCACATCTCAACACACTTTCACACAGTACCACTACACAAGAAAACAATTACGCAGTGCTACCACACCTCAAGACATACACACACACACAGTACCGTCACATCTCAACACAGCCCCACCTTATCCCCAACACATATAGTCGTGGTTCTAATGAAACATTTGATGTACTGAAGATGTGTGCAGATACAGTTGACAAACTCCTTACAGTACTGTTCAAGATGTCGATGAAGAAAGGCAGAGTACCAAATGCAGTGGAAGAGGGCAAGCTTCATGCTGTGTATCAGAATGAATGAATCTTTGCACAGGAGAAGTTACCCAAGTGAGAGACAACACGGTTTTAGGGAAACGAGGTAATGTGTATCGAACTGAGGTTTTAGTGAGGGTGTGAGCTCAGTACTGGACAGACGAGAAGGATGGGTGGATTGTTTTGTATTTGGACTGTCAGAGAGCATTTGACACCGTCTCGCTTTGGAAAATGATTAAAGAAGCTGGATCACCAGCAAGGAATAAGGGGATAAGAATTATCTTAATGTAAGGGAACAAAGGATACATGTCAAGAGCGTTCTTGAATTGGGTTAAGGTCACCACTAGAATGCCGCAGGGTTTTGTTCTGGGACCATTACCATTCTGGATTTGTGTAATTGACTTGATATAAGATATGGACTCTTATCTGAATATACATTGTTCGCAAATGACGTAAAGGCCACGGGGGAAGTGAAAAGGCAGAAAGATTGCATCAATTTAGGAGACCTGGACAGACTCCAATGTTTCCTAATGCATTGTTGACAACATTCAACCCGAGTAAATGTAAAGTAATGAGGACTGGTCAAAATGAAAGAAGGCGTCGATATTGATAATACTTACAAGGAAGTCAACGACAAGAATCTGAATGATTACACATGGTACTTGATATTGTCTCTAACACGTCGTTAGAGTCCTGTTTGCAAACACTAGAAATGCGCTAAACATAATGGATAAGGAAATATTTAGCAAGGCGTTCACGTCCTACACAATACCAAAACAGGAATATGCTTCTCAAGTTTAGTCACCGCACAAAGACCTAATATAAAGGTCCAGAGGAGGACAACAACGATGGTGCGAGATAGCACAGTTCCAGGGAAAGGCAAGAGGCCTTATGATTGCCCATCATGGAAGAGGAAAGAGTGAGGGGTGACATGATCACAACATTTAAGGCTTTAGATCAGCTTGCTGACGTAAATCATGAACGGTACTTCGGAAGATGCCTGGCTGCACCAAACAGAAGCCATAACATGATATTAGCCAAGAAACTTATCAGAAATCATGTAAATTGATACATATACAGGGAAGAGCAGTGAATCAGTGGAACAAACTGAGTTATGTGATACTGATTATGGACAGCATACAGAAGTTTGAAAAGTTGCACGATGGTAAAGACAGTTCAAGAGACAGCACCACTACTACTGCAGAACTCCCTCCCCGCACAGATCTAGTAGGTAATTACACATATCTCTTATTTTCACCCACCCTCACTCTTCTCTCCCCTTTTTTTCTGTGTCTGTGTGTGGATTTGTATATGAAAATGTATGCTTAATGTGAGGATGTATGATGCGCTGACATTAGGGAACTCTGTATTTTGTTGTTCGAGAAAAGGCAAAAGTTATACAAAATATGCCCAGACCCGGCATCGAACCGGGGACCTTTATATCTTCAGTCTAACGCCCTCCCAGCTTAGCTATCTAGGCACCTTGAATCTTTCTCTAAATTTTACTCAAAAGTGAAACTGTCCAGCACGCTCAAAACATTGTGTAAACACCACCACCCACTCATAGTACGTACACATGCACACATTATCACAAAACCCAACACACGCACATTCCCTCATACAATGATGCTAGGCCCCAACATACTCTGAAAGTAACAGCACTTCTCCACTACTCCGACAGTGACATCATACCCAACATGACCACACAATGACGCCACATTTCAACACTTATCACAGTACTACCACACCTCGACACGCGCACAACGCCAGCACATCTGAACACACTTTCACACCTCAAGCCATATGGAAACAGTCGCACAATGCCGCTACACATCAACACATCTACACAGTGCTACCACACCTCACCACATACACGCACAGTGCTAACACATCCCAACACCGCCACATCATATACCAACACACATAGTCATGGTCCTAATGACAAATCGGATCTACTGAAGATGTATGCAGTTACAGTTGACAACCCCTTACAATACTGTTCAAGATGTCTAAGGAGAAAGGCAAATTACCAAATGCAGAGGAAGAGGCAAACTTCATGCATACGTATAAGAATGGATGAATCTTTGCACAGTAGTTGAATAAGGGAAAGACAACACGGTTTCAGGGACACGGTCATGAGAACCGAATTTCTTAGATATCTATGAGAATGTGAGCTCAGTATTGGACAGACAAGAAGGTTGGGTCGACTGTTTTGTCTGGACTGCCAGAGAGCATTTGACACCGTCTCGCGATGGGAGGATGATTTAGAAGCTGGACACAAGACACGTATAAGGGGAAGAATCTCTTGATTGTTAGACTATCTTAGTGGAAGAGAATAAGAGACTTGTGTCAAAAGTGCCTTCTTGAAATGGGTTGAGATCACCACTAGAATGCGCCAGTGTTCTGTTCTGAGAACATTAACATTCTTGATTTGTGTAAAAGACTTAGATATAAGATATGGACTCGTGCCTGAATGTACAGTTTTTGCAGATGACACACAGGCGTTAGGGGACGTGAAAAGGCAGGAAAGGGACTTCGCAAATTACAGGGTTTACTTAAAGCATTGTTGACGAAGCTTTATCCGAGTTTATGCAAGGTAATGAGGATGGGTCACAGTTTGAAAGTAGGCTCTGATGTTATTAGTACTTAGTAGGAAATGAGTTATAAGAATCTGTGTGTAAGTGGATCATGGTAGTCGATGCTATCTCTAGCCCGTCGCTAGAGTTAAAAGTACTTTGGAAGATGTCAGGTTACACCAACCAGAATCCATGACATCTTAGCCAAGAAACGTATTAGATATTATGCAAAGTGATAAATATATATGATGTAGTAGTGAATGAATGGATTAAACTGAGTTATGAGATAGTAATTGTTGACAACATACACAAGTTTACGATGTTATATGATAGTAAATGTAGTTCAAGAGACAGGGCCCTACGAGTGCAGACCTTGCTCTCCATACAGTACAAGTAGGTGATTATACACAAATCTTTTCTTTCTTATTCTCTCCCCTCCCTCACTCCTCTTCTCTCCCTGTTTTTTCCTCTCTCTTTCTTTGTGAGTGTGTGGATGTTTATATGGAAGCGTACACAGTGTATGAGAATGTGATGTGCCGACACTAGGGGACTGTATACATTTTGCTCTTCCAGTATACAAAATATGCCCAGACCCGGGATCGAACCGGGGACCTTTAGATCTTCAGTCTAACGCTCTCCCAGCTGAGCTATCTAGGCATCCTGAACATTCATCTCTAAATTTCACCCAAAGTGGAACTGTACATCTAGTCTTTCCACGTACAGACACTCTAGCATGGCAAGCCCACCTCCAAACAATCATCGTAAAGTGCCACTAAACTCCTGTACACTCACAATGTACCAGCACATCCCCAACCACACACACTCACAGTCACATATCGCTACCACATCTGAACACTCTGACACAATGTCACCACACCTCAACACACTCACATAGGCCCACCATAACCAAACACACTCACATGATGACTGCACACACACACACACACACACACACACACACACACACACACACACACACACACACACACACACACACACACACTTAGGACATATAATCGTGGAAACTACAAAAAATCAACCATTTCTCTGGTAACATTGATTGGGAAATGGTGTTCAGTAGCCACGTACCAGGGCATTGTAGTGAAAGGCTTCGTTAAATTTACGGTGGAACAAATTGTCAATGAAAGAGCTGCTGATTATTAAAGCTGAGACTTTCAGAAGGAAGAGTCGGAAGATGATGTAAAGATAAACGTGGAACTGAAGAATGAGGTGAAAGAGGGTTTCCTCAGTGGAAGACACTGTCGCCCAAGAACACTGAAATGGAATTTGAAGTGGGGTGTTGGAAAGCGTTGAAATAACTAGAAAAGACAGACATGATACTATAATGTGTTGACTTAGATAAGATTCATTGTCATGATGAGATTCTTCCTGAAGATGTACGTGTCCAGATGAGCTCCATACACCGCCTGTAATGTTACTCAAGATGTGATCGAGGGGAAATCTGAAACCTGTCTTTAAGGAAGGTGACCGGGAGAACACACCAAACAACAGACCAGTTTCCGTGATGTGCACGATCGATAAAGTACTGGAAAAGATGATCAGAAAGAAAATGGATGGTTACAGAGCACGATTCCAGGACAGCAAGGTTCAAAGAGTTTCTAGGACAGCAAGGTTCCAGGAGAGCACGATTCAAGACAGTACGGTTCCAGGACAGCACGATTCCAGGACAGCACGATTCAAGACAGTACTGTTCCAGGACCGCGCGGTTCCAGGACCACGGTTCCAGGACAGCACGATTCCAGGACAGCACGATTCAAGACAGTACGGTTCCAGGACAGCACGATTCAAGACAGTACGGTTCCAGGACAGCACGATTCAAGACAGTACGGTTCCAGGACAGCACGATTCAAGACAGTACGGTTCCAGGACAGCACGATTCCAGGACAGCACGATTCCAGGACAGCACGATTCAAGACAGTACGGTTCCAGGACAGCACGATTCAAGACAGTACGGTTCCAGGACAGCACGATTCAAGACAGTACGGTTCCAGGACAGCACGATTCCAGGACAGCACGATTCCAGGACAGCACGATTCCAGGACAGCACGATTCAAGACAGTACGGTTCCAGGACAGCACGATTCCAGGACAGCACGATTCCAGGACAGCACGATTCCAGGACAGCACGATTCAAGACAGTACGGTTCCAGGACAGCACGATTCCAGGACAGCACGATTCCAGGACAGCACGATTCCAGGACAGCACGATTCCAGGACAGCACGATTCCAGGACAGCACGATTCCAGGACAGCACGATTCAAGACAGTACGGTTCCAGGACAGCACGATTCAAGACAGTACGGTTCCAGGACAGCACGATTCCAGGACAGCACGATTCAAGACAGTACGGTTCCAGGACAGCACGATTCAAGACAGTACGGTTCCAGGACAGCACGATTCAAGACAGTACGGTTCCAGGACAGCACGATTCAAGACAGTACGGTTCCAGGACAGCACGATTCAAGACAGTACGGTTCCAGGACAGCACGATTCAAGACAGTACGGTTCCAGGACAGCACGATTCAAGACAGTACGGTTCCAGGACAGCACGATTCCAGGACAGCACGATTCCAGGACAGCACGATTCAAGACAGTACGGTTCCAGGACAGCACGATTCAAGACAGTACGGTTCCAGGACAGCACGATTCAAGACAGTACGGTTCCAGGACAGCACGATTCCAGGACAGCACGATTCCAGGACAGCACGATTCCAGGACAGCACGATTCCAGGACAGCACGATTCCAGGACAGCACGATTCCAGGACAGCACGATTCAAGACAGTACGGTTCCAGGACAGCACGATTCCAGGACAGCACGATTCCAGGACAGCACGATTCCAGGACAGCACGATTCAAGACAGTACGGTTCCAGGACAGCACGATTCCAGGACAGCACGATTCCAGGACAGCACGATTCAAGACAGTACGGTTCCAGGACAGCACGATTCAAGACAGTACGGTTCCAGGACAGCACGATTCAAGACAGTACGGTTCCAGGACAGCACGATTCCAGGACAGCACGATTCAAGACAGTACGGTTCCAGGACAGCACGATTCAAGACAGTACGGTTCCAGGACAGCACGATTCAAGACAGTACGGTTCCAGGACAGCACGATTCAAGACAGTACGGTTCCAGGACAGCACGATTCCAGGACAGCACGATTCCAGGACAGCACGATTCCAGGACAGCACGATTCAAGACAGTACGGTTCCAGGACAGCACGATTCCAGGACAGCACGATTCCAGGACAGCACGATTCCAGGACAGCACGATTCCAGGACAGCACGATTCAAGACAGTACGGTTCCAGGACAGCACGATTCCAGGACAGCACGATTCAAGACAGTACGGTTCCAGGACAGCACGATTCAAGACAGTACGGTTCCAGGACAGCACGATTCAAGACAGTACGGTTCCAGGACAGCACGATTCAAGACAGTACGGTTCCAGGACAGCACGATTCAAGACAGTACGGTTCCAGGACAGCACGATTCCAGGACAGCACGATTCAAGACAGTACGGTTCCAGGACAGCACGATTCAAGACAGTACGGTTCCAGGACAGCACGATTCAAGACAGTACGGTTCCAGGACAGCACGATTCAAGACAGTACGGTTCCAGGACAGCACGATTCAAGACAGTACGGTTCCAGGACAGCACGATTCAAGACAGTACGGTTCCAGGACAGCACGATTCCAGGACAGCACGATTCCAGGACAGCACGATTCCAGGACAGCACGATTCAAGACAGTACGGTTCCAGGACAGCACGATTCCAGGACAGCACGATTCAAGACAGTACGGTTCCAGGACAGCACGATTCAAGACAGTACGGTTCCAGGACAGCACGATTCAAGACAGTACGGTTCCAGGACAGCACGATTCAAGACAGTACGGTTCCAGGACAGCACGATTCAAGACAGTACGGTTCCAGGACAGCACGATTCAAGACAGTACGGTTCCAGGACAGCACGATTCAAGACAGTACGGTTCCAGGACAGCACGATTCAAGACAGTACGGTTCCAGGACAGCACGATTCCAGGACAGCACGATTCCAGGACAGCACGATTCAAGACAGTACGGTTCCAGGACAGCACGATTCAAGACAGTACGGTTCCAGGACAGCACGATTCCAGGACAGCACGATTCCAGGACAGCACGATTCAAGACAGTACGGTTCCAGGACAGCACGATTCCAGGACAGCACGATTCCAGGACAGCACGATTCCAGGACAGCACGATTCAAGACAGTACGGTTCCAGGACAGCACGATTCCAGGACAGCACGATTCAAGACAGTACGGTTCCAGGACAGCACGATTCAAGACAGTACGGTTCCAGGACAGCACGATTCAAGACAGTACGGTTCCAGGACAGCACGATTCCAGGACAGCACGATTCAAGACAGTACGGTTCCAGGACAGCACGATTCCAGGACAGCACGATTCCAGGACAGCACGATTCAAGACAGTACGGTTCCAGGACAGCACGATTCAAGACAGTACGGTTCCAGGACAGCACGATTCAAGACAGTACGGTTCCAGGACAGCACGATTCAAGACAGTACGGTTCCAGGACAGCACGATTCAAGACAGTACGGTTCCAGGACAGCACGATTCCAGGACAGCACGATTCAAGACAGTACGGTTCCAGGACAGCACGATTCAAGACAGTACGGTTCCAGGACAGCACGATTCCAGGACAGCACGATTCAAGACAGTACGGTTCCAGGACAGCACGATTCCAGGACAGCACGATTCAAGACAGTACGGTTCCAGGACAGCACGATTCAAGACAGTACGGTTCCAGGACAGCACGATTCAAGACAGTACGGTTCCAGGACAGCACGATTCCAGGACAGCACGATTCAAGACAGTACGGTTCCAGGACAGCACGATTCCAGGACAGCACGATTCCAGGACAGCACGATTCAAGACAGTACGGTTCCAGGACAGCACGATTCCAGGACAGCACGATTCAAGACAGTACGGTTCCAGGACAGCACGATTCAAGACAGTACGGTTCCAGGACAGCACGATTCAAGACAGTACGGTTCCAGGACAGCACGATTCCAGGACAGCACGATTCAAGACAGTACGGTTCCAGGACAGCACGATTCAAGACAGTACGGTTCCAGGACAGCACGATTCAAGACAGTACGGTTCCAGGACAGCACGATTCAAGACAGTACGGTTCCAGGACAGCACGATTCCAGGACAGCACGATTCAAGACAGTACGGTTCCAGGACAGCACGATTCCAGGACAGCACGATTCAAGACAGTACGGTTCCAGGACAGCACGATTCAAGACAGTACGGTTCCAGGACAGCACGATTCAAGACAGTACGGTTCCAGGACAGCACGATTCCAGGACAGCACGATTCCAGGACAGCACGATTCAAGACAGTACGGTTCCAGGACAGCACGATTCAAGACAGTACGGTTCCAGGACAGCACGATTCAAGACAGTACGGTTCCAGGACAGCACGATTCCAGGACAGCACGATTCCAGGACAGCACGATTCCAGGACAGCACGATTCAAGACAGTACGGTTCCAGGACAGCACGATTCAAGACAGTACGGTTCCAGGACAGCACGATTCAAGACAGTACGGTTCCAGGACAGCACGATTCAAGACAGTACGGTTCCAGGACAGCACGATTCCAGGACAGCACGATTCCAGGACAGCACGATTCAAGACAGTACGGTTCCAGGACAGCACGATTCAAGACAGTACGGTTCCAGGACAGCACGATTCCAGGACAGCACGATTCAAGACAGTACGGTTCCAGGACAGCACGATTCCAGGACAGCACGATTCAAGACAGTACGGTTCCAGGACAGCACGATTCAAGACAGTACGGTTCCAGGACAGCACGATTCCAGGACAGCACGATTCAAGACAGTACGGTTCCAGGACAGCACGATTCAAGACAGTACGGTTCCAGGACAGCACGATTCAAGACAGTACGGTTCCAGGACAGCACGATTCAAGACAGTACGGTTCCAGGACAGCACGATTCAAGACAGTACTGTTATTGAAACTAGGTGCATGTGACGCGTTGGCGGTTAACCATGGAAAGTTTTGTGGGGCACTCGGGATGTGGAAAGGGAGCTTTGTTTCGGTCGTTGCATTATGCATGATAGTTAGAGACTGGAGTTTGTGAACGTATTGTGGCATTTGTTGTCTTTTCCTAGCGCTACCTCGGCGCGTGCGGGGGAGGGGGGGTGTCATTTCATGTGTGGCGAGGTGGCGAGGGGTTATGAATGATGACAGCAAGTATGAAATTAAGTACATGTGTTTATATGTTTATGTGTGTGTATCCATATATATGTGTACGTTGTATTGTATTGGTCTGTTATGTGCGTATGTGTACGTGTACGTATATACATGTGTATGTGGTGGTTGGGCATTCTTTCGTACTGTTTACTTGCGCTACCTCCTTAAGCGGGAGGAAGAGACAAAGTATAAATATTTATGTGTATATATATATATTATTATATATATATATTATATATATATAGATATATATATATATATATCTAATCACACAACACATTATATATAATACATACTTGTACATATGTATGGAGGAAGTAAGTGTTTTAGATATCTGCGGAGTGGATCTGGGCAGCGGATGGAAACCATGGATGCGGAGTGGATCATAGGGTGGGGAAGGGGGCGAAATTCCTGGGAGCCTTGAAGAATGTGTGGAGTCGAGAACATTATCGCGGAAAGCAAAAATGGGTATGTTTAAGGAATAGTTGGTTCCAACAATGTTGTTATGGTTGCGAGGCGTCGGGCTATGGATTTAGAGTGTGCGCAGGAGGATGGGATTGTGTGGAGATGAGACTGTTTGAGGACAATGTGTGGTCGTGAGGGTGGTTTTTCGATCGGTAAGTAACGTAAGGGTAAGAGGATTGGGGAAATAAAAAGAGCGGTTGAGAGGCAAAAGGGGGTTTTTTTAAAATGGTTTGGGACATGGAGAGAAGATGGGGAAAGTTGACCAAGAGGATTTGTGTCGGGGGGGAGGGAACAGGAGAAGAGGGAGCCAAATTGGAGGGGAAAGATGGAGTGAAAAGTTTTTTGTGGTCGGGGCCTGAACTGCAGGAGGGGAAAGGAGGGAAAGGGAAAAAGAGTAAATTTGGGGAGCGATTGGTTTACCGGGGTTACGTGCTTCGTGGATTAAATCGGGGCATGTAAAGGGTTTGGGGGAAAACCATGGAAAGCGTTTTTGGTATGTTATTTGGTGTGTGGACGTATGTTTACTGTGTATGGGGGTGGGGGGGGCCCTTTCTTTGTTTTTTCCCTTGCGCTACCTCGCAAACGCGGGGCAGCGGCAAAAAAAAAAAAAAAAAAAAAAAAAAATACATAAAACCCCACCAAAATATTTTTTTTATTTTTATATTTTTAATATATATATTTATATATATATATTAATATATATTATTTTAAAAGGAAGTAAAAGGAAAAAAAAAAGAGTTATATAGAAGACCGAGGGAGGGGCTTAAAGGTATCTTTTTTAAACTTACGGCCGGAGTTCGGGGCGCCTGTGCCGATGGGAGAGCTTTAGATTGAAGTCTAAAGGTCCCGGTTTCGATCCGGGGGTTGGGGAAAAATTTTTCTTTCTAGACTTCCCCCAAGTAATGGAGTGTTTGGCTTATCTCGTCCAAGTATTTTAGACTCTAATGTCTGTACAATTCTTCTCTTCTCCCTCTCCATTTTCTCCGTATTTTTCGCTCTCAAAATGATAGCTTTCACTCCCTTTTTTCTCTACCAAACCCCCTCTTTTTCTCTGTGACTTGTTTCTTTTTTCATATCTTACAGTATCTTTCACATTCATTTAGTCAAAAAGGCGGGAGAATTGTGCATAGAATGTTGTTTAGTGTTACCCAAAATGGGGTGTGTGTGTGTGTTGTGAGGCGGAGGGAGGAGTCTGGCCCCAATTATGCGTGTAAATTTTATAAATATTCTAAATTGCCAGCCCCGGGATCGAACCGGGGACCTTTAGTCTTCGTCTAACGCCTCCCTGGAGTACTAGGCGCCTGAAAAGCTTACTGGAAACTTAAATATGATACCGTCAGGCTTTTCTAGGTTGCTTCATTATTACTCTCCTCTCTCTTAAATAATTATATCATATATATATATATAATAATATATATATTATTATTTTAATAATATATTTTATATATTTAATATATATATATATATATAAAAATATATTTTTTTTTTTTTTTTTTTTTTTTTTTTTTATACTTTGTCGTGTCCCCCGGTTTGCGAGGTAGGCAAGGGAAACAGACGAAAGAAATGGCCCAACCCCCCCCCCCCCCATACAATGTACATACCATCCCACCGAAAAATACATCCTCAAGCTTTCCATTTTTTTTCCCCAGACGCTTCAAATCCCTGCTTCATCCATGACACACGTAACCCCTGATACCACTGACCAATTCACTTATTTTTGCCCTCCTTTCCCCTCCGCATGTTCGGCCCCGACACCAAAATCTTTTTCACCCATCTTTCCACCTCCCAAATTTTTTCTCCCTCTTTTTCGTTCCCCCCACCTCCGACACATTATCCCCTTGGTCAATCTTCCTCATCATTCTCTCCATGTCCAAAACCCCTTTTTAAAACCCCTCTTTTGCTCTCTCAACCACGCTCTTTTTATTTCCACACATCTCTCTTACCCTTACGTTACTTACTCGATCAAACCACCTCACACCACACATTGTCCTCAAACATCTCATTTCCAGCACATCCATCCTCCTGCGCACATCTCTATCCATAGCCCACGCCTCGCAACCATACAACATTGTTGGAACCACTATTCCCTCAAACACACCCATTTTTGCTTTCCGAGATAATGTTCTCGACTTCCACACATTTTTCAAGGCTCCCAAAATTTTCGCCCCCTCCCCCACCCTATGATCCACTTCCGCTTCCATGGTTCCATCCGCTGACAGATCCACTCCCAGATATCTAAAACACTTCACTTCCTCCAGTTTTTCTCCATTCAAACTCACCTCCCAATTGACTTGACCCTCACCCCTACTGTACCTAATAACCTTGCTCTTATTCACATTTACTCTCAACTTTCTTCTTCCACACACTTTACCAAACTCAGTCACCAGCTTCTGCAGTTTCTCACATGAATCAGCCACCAGCGCTGTATCATCAGCGAACAACAACTGACTCACTTCCCAAGCTCTCTCATCCCCAACAGACTTCATACTTGCCCCTCTTTCCAGGACTCTTGCATTTACCTCCCTTACAACCCCATCCATAAACATATATATATATATATATATATATATATATATATATATATATATATATATATATATATATATATATATATATATATATATTTCTCAAATCTCAAAAGATAAGTCTATTAATTCATTATTCTATCTGTTCACATGGCTGTCTATTTATCTAACAGTCATCCTGCCTCTTCATATATATATATACATATATATATATATATATATATATATATATATATATATATATATATATATATATATATATATATATATATCTTCATCTCTTTCATTTTCACCAACTCTCACATTCTTGACCATTGTCAGCCGTGCTGGCTCAGGGTAAACGTGTGTGTGTGTGTGTGTGTGTGTTTGTGTAATAACATTTACTATAATAACTTATCTTGTAATAATTGTACTAACTGTATGTACTGTAAGGATAGAGAGTTCAGCATTCGTGGGGTCCTCATCTCTTGAACACTTTTCTACTATCATTCAACTTGTATATGTTGTCCACATTTACATATATTCCAGTCATCCAGTCACCTTGTATAGATAAAAGTTATTTTTTTTACATGTTTTCCATGTTTTACGTCACAAATTTCGAGGAACTGGTTTCTGATGGGGTCGTAAAACTGGTGTAAAGGCTTAACTTGTGATCAAGTCTCCTCTTCCACTTTAGTCTTTCATTGTGGTCAGATCAATGGCGTTTAACCTCTTCCTGTAACTGTTTCAGTTCCGATACCACAGTGATTTTGTCCTTTGCATCTTATCGATTATAATATTTGTTCTTAAGGTACGGCAACGAGACTTGAGAAGCATATTATCGTTTTGGCCTGAAATACAATGTGGACAGCTTGTTCATTGTTCATCTATTCATGTTCTTAACCGTAATTATAATGTTTGCCAGTAGCCAGTTTGTCTTGTTTACTATTCTCCTAAGGTTGACTTTGGCGAGAGGTTAGGTCCATTATAGACTCTACATTTTGTGTAACACTGATTTCTGCGACTTATTCCCTTCTAGATGATAATAGTACTGAAACCTTCTCTCACTGTGTCTCAGCCTCACTATTTTGCATTTATGTACTCGTGATGATCTTCATCAAACATGTATCACATAAACGTTGGCATTATCTCAAAACATACTCAGGTTGAAGCCCAACTTATCCAGCGAGTCATTTACCTAGTATTCATTATCATAGGCTGAACATGCAGGAGCGTGTAAGGCATGCACGGGATAGAGCGTTTTAGTGGGCAGCGTGATGACAATGGTCAGAATCAGGGCATATGAAGCGGTCAGGGGAAACCACAAAAATGTTTGCTGGACTTGGCTGCGGACGGGGGCCGTCTTTTCGGTGCATAATTCATGATGCTGGTTTCAACTCATTAGGCTGTTCGTATGAATAACTCAGAGCGCCTAGATAGCTCAGATGGGAGAGCGTTAGACTGAAGATCTAAAGGTCCCCGGTTCGATCCCGGGTCTGGGCAATATCTTATCTATGAACTTTACCACTCAAGTAATGGAGTGTATTGGCTTATCTCGTCTCAACGTATCTTCAGACTCTCACTGTGTGTACACTTACATTCTCTCCCTTTCTCCATTTTCTCCTTATCTTTCGCTCTCATAAATGATAACATTTCACTCTTTCCTCTGTCTCCACCTATCCTTCTCTTTCTCTGTCTCTCTGTTTCTATCTTACATATCCTTTACACCATCTTTCAATACTGCCATTCTAGTCACAACTGGTCAGGAGAATTGTGCATAGAATGTGTGTCTAGTGTTATCCAGGATATGTGTGTGTGTGTGTGCTGAGGAGGAGAGAGAGAGAGAGAGAGTCTGCGCCTATCATATTAGGGTAAAGTTTATAAATATTCTAAATTGCCCAGACCCGGGATCGAACCGGGGACCTTTAGATCTTCAGTCTAACGCTCTCCCATCTGAGCTATCTAGGCGCTCTGACAAGCTTACTGGTAAGTTATATAATGATACTCGTCAGAACTCTTCCCTGGTTTTCTTCGTTATTGCTTCTCTTTCTCTCTCTCTGGGTTTTCTTAATTATCACAACTGTCTTAACTCACTAGATCAGTATTTTGACATATTATTCTATCTGTCCACATATCTATCTATCTATCTTTCCAACAATCATCCTGCCTATTCATATATCTAATCTGTTCACCTTTCTCATTTTCACCAACTCTCACATTCTTGACCATCGTCAGCCGTGCTCGCTCAAGGGAAACGTGTGTGTGTGTGTGTGTGTGTGGGTGGGTGGGTGGGTGTGTGTGTGTGTGTAATAACATTCACTGTAATAAATGATCTTGTAGTAATCTTGTACTAACTGTATGTACTGTAGGGATTGAGAGTTCAACATTCGTGGGGTCCTCATCTCTTGAACACTTTTCTACTATCATTCAACTTGTGTATGTTGTCCACATTTACATATATTCCGGTCATCCAGTCACCTTGTATTATAGAAGTTATTTTTTTTACGTGTTTTCCATGTTTT
This sequence comes from Panulirus ornatus, assembly GCF_036320965.1. NCBI lineage: Eukaryota > Metazoa > Arthropoda > Malacostraca > Decapoda > Palinuridae > Panulirus > Panulirus ornatus. The sequence goes on along the minus strand of NC_092226.1, from coordinate 32,578,179 downwards.
ACGTCACAAATTTCGAGGAACTGGTTTCTGATGAGGTCATAAAACTGGTGTAAAAGCTTAACTTGTGATCAAGTCTCCTCTTCCACTTTAGTCTTTCATTGTGGTCAAATTAATGGCATTTAACCTCTTCCTGTAACTGTTTCAGTTCCGATACCACATTGTTTTTGTCCTTTGCATCTTATCGATTATAATCTTTGTTCTTAAGGTACGGCAACGAGACTTGAGAAGCATATTATCGTTTTGGCCTGAAATACAATGTGGACAACTTGTTCATTGTTTATCTATTCATGTTCTTAAACGTAATTATAATGTTTGCCAGCAGACAGTTTGTCTTGTTTACTATTCTCCTAATGTTGACTTTGGCGTGAGGTTAGGTCCATTATAGACTCTACATTTCGTGTAACACTGATTTCTGCGACTTATTCCCTGCTAGATGATAATAGTACTGAAACCTTCTTCCACTGTGTCCCAGCCTCACTATTTTGCATTTACGTACTCGTGATGATCTTCATCAATCATGTATTACATACACGTTGGAGCTTGTCTAAGTCACCTTTCAAGTTGATGTTATCCTCTTCATTTCTTACTTCTCTAAGGACATTGGCATTATCTCAAAACATACTCAGGTTGAAGCCCAACTTATCCAGCGAGTCATTTACCTAGTATTCATTATCACAGCCTGAACTTGCAAGAGCGTGTGAGGCATGCACGGGATAGAGCGTTTTAGTGGGCAGCGTGATGACAATGGTCAGAATCAGGGCATATGAAGCGGTCAGGGGAAACCACAAAAATGTTTGCTGGACTTGGCTGCGGACGGGGGCCCTCTTTTCGGTGCATAATTCATGAATCCGGTTTCAACTCATTAGGCTGTTCGTATGATTAACTCAGAGCGCCTAGATAGCTCAGATGGGAGAGCGTTAGACTGAAGATCTAAAGGTCCCCGGTTCGATCCCGGGTCTGGGCAATATCTTATATATGAACTTTACCACCCACGTAATGGAGTGTATTGGCTTATCTCGTCTCAACGTATCTTCAGACTCTCACTGTGTGTGTACACTTACATTCTCTCTTTCCATTTTCTCCTGATTTTCTTTCTCATAAATGATAACATTTCACTCTTTCCTCTGTCTCCACCTATCCCTCTCTTTCTCGGTCTCTCTGTTTCTATCTTGCATCTCCTTTGCACAATCTTTCACTACCGCCATTCTAGTCACAACTGGTCAGGAAAATGGTGCATAGAATGTGTGTCTAGTGTTATCCAGGATATGTGTGTGTGTGTGCTGAGGAGGCGGAGATAGAGAGAGAGAGAGTCTACGCCTCTCATATTAGGGTAAAGTTTATAAATACTCTAAATTGCCCAGACCCGGGATCGAACCGGGGACCTTTAGATCTTCAGTCTAACGCTCTCCCATCTGAGCTATCTAGGCGCTCTGACAAGCTTACTGGTAAGTTATATAATGATACTCGTCAGAGCTCTTCCCTGGTTTTCTTCGTTATTGCTTCTCTTTCTCTCTCTCTGGGTTTTCTTAATTATCACAACTGTCTTAACTCACTAGACCAGTCTATTGACAAATTATCCTATCTGTCCACATGTCTATCTATCTTTCTAACTGTCATCTTGCCTAGTCGTATACGTAATCTGTTCATCTTTCTCATTTTCACCAACTCTCACATTCTTGACCATCGTCAGCCGTGTTGGCTCAGGGGAAACGTGTGTGTGTGTGTGTGTGTGTGTGTGTGTGTGTGTGTGGGTGGGTGGGTGGGTGTGAGTGTTTAATAACAATCACTGTAATAAATAATCTTGCAATAATCTTGTAGTAATCTTGTACTAACTGTATGTACTGTGGGGATAGAGAGTTCAGCATTCGTGGGGTCCTCATCTCTTGAACACTTTTCCACTATCATTCAACTTGTGTATGTTGTCCACATTTACATATATTCCAGTCATCCAGTCACCTTGTATTATAAAAGTTATTTTTTTTTTTACATGTTTTCCATGTTTTACGTCACAAATTTCGAGGAACTGGTTTCTGATGAGGTCGTAAAACTGGTGTAAAAGCTTAACTTGTGATCAAGTCTCCTCTTCCACTTTAGTCTTTCATTGTGGTCAAATCAATGGCGTTTAACCTCTTCCTGTAACTGTTTCAGTTCCGATACCACAGTGATTTTGTCCTTTGCATCTTATCGATTATAATCTTTGTTCTTAAGGTACGGCAACGAGACTTGAGAAGCATATTATCGTTTTGGCCTGAAATACAATGTGGACAGCTTGTTCAATGTTTATCTGTTGATGTTCTTAAACGTAATTACAATGTTTGCCGGTAGACAGTTTGTCTTGTTTACTATTCTCCTAAGGTTGACTTTGGCGTGAGGTTAGGTCTATTATAGACTCTACATTTCGTGTAACACTGATTTCTGCGACTTATTCCCTGCTAGATGATAATAGTACGGAAACCTTCTCTCACTGTGTCTCACCCTCACTATTTGGCATTTATGTACTCGTGATGATCTTCATCAAACATGTATCACATAAACGTTGGCATTATCTCAAAACATACTCAGGTTGAAGCCCAACTTATCCAGCGAGTCATTTACCTAGTATTCATTATCATAGGCTGAACATGCAGGAGCGTGTAAGGCATGCACGGGATAGAGCGTTTTAGTGGGCAGCGTGATGACAATGGTCAGAATCAGGGCATATGAAGCGGTCAGGGGAAACCACAAAAATGTTTGCTGGACTTGGCTGCGGACGGGGGCCCTCTTTTCGGTGCATAATTCATGATGCTGGTTTCAACTCATTAGGCTGTTCGTATGAATAACTCAGAGCGCCTAGATAGCTCAGATGGGAGAGCGTTAGACTGAAGATCTAAAGGTCCCCGGTTCGATCCCGGGTCTGGGCAATATCTTATCTATGAACTTTACCACTCAAGTAATGGAGTGTATTGGCTTATCTCGTCTCAACGTATCTTCAGACTCTCACTGTGTGTACACTTACATTCTCTCCCTTTCTCCATTTTCTCCTTATCTTTCGCTCTCATAAATGATAACATTTCACTCTTTCCTCTGTCTCCACCTATCCTTCTCTTTCTCTGTCTCTCTGTTTCTATCTTACATCTCCTTTACACCATCTTTCAATACTGCCATTCTAGTCACAACTGGTCAGGAGAATTGTGCATAGAATGTGTGTCTAGTGTTATCCAGGATATGTGTGTGTGTGTGCTGAGGAGGAGAGAGAGAGAGAGAGAGTCTGCGCCTCTCATATTAGGGTAAAGTTTATAAATATTCTAAATTGCCCAGACCCGGGATCGAACCGGGGACCTTTAGATCTTCAGTCTAACGCTCTCCCATCTGAGCTATCTAGGCGCTCTGACAAGCTTACTGGTAAGTTATATAATGATACTCGTCAGAAGCTCTTCCCTGGTTTTCTTCGTTATTGCTTCTCTTTCTCTCTCTCTGGGTTTTCTTAATTATCACAACTGTCTTAACTCACTAGATCAGTATATTGACATATTATTCTATCTGTCCACATATCTATCTATCTATCTTTCCAACAATCATCCTGCCTATTCATATATCTAATCTGTTCACCTTTCTCATTTTCACCAACTCTCACATTCTTGACCATCGTCAGCCGTGCTCGCTCAAGGGAAACGTGTGTGTGTGTGTGTGTGTGTGTGGGTGGGTGGGTGGGTGGGTGTGTGTGTGTAATAACATTCACTGTAATAAATGATCTTGTAGTAATCTTGTACTAACTGTATGTACTGTAGGGATTGAGAGTTCAACATTCGTGGGGTCCTCATCTCTTGAACACTTTTCTACTATCATTCAACTTGTGTATGTTGTCCACATTTACATGTGTTCCGGTCATCCAGTCACCTTGTATTATAGAAGTTATTTTTTTTTACGTGTTTTCCATGTTTTACGTCACAAATTTCGAGGAACTGGTTTCTGATGAGGTCATAAAACTGGTGTAAAAGCTTAACTTGTGATCAAGTCTCCTCTTCCTCTTTAGTCTTTCATTGTGGTCAAATTAATGGCATTTAACCTCTTCCTGTAACTGTTTCAGTTCCGATACCACAGTGTTTTTGTCCTTTGCATCTTATCGATTATAATCTTTGTTCTTAAGGTACGACAACGAGACTTGAGAAGCATATTATCGTTTTGGCCTGAAATACAATGTGGACAGCTTGTTCAATGTTTATCTATTCATGTTCTTAAACGTAATTATAATGTTTGCCGGTAGACAGTTTGTCTTGTTTACTATTCTCCTAATGTTGACTTTGGCGTGAGGTTAGGTCCATTATAGACTCTACATTTCGTGTTGTAACACTGATTTCTGCGACTTATTCCCTGCTAGATGATAATAGTACGGAAACCTTCTCTCACTGTGTCCCAGCCTCACTATTTTGCATTTACGTACTCGTGATGATCTTCATCAATCATGTATTACATACACGTTGGAGCTTGTCTAAGTCACCTTTCAAGTTGATGTAAGCCTCTTCATTTCTTACTTCTCTAAGGACATTGGCATTATCTCAAAACATACTCAGGTTGAAGCCCAACTTATCCAGCGAGTCATTTACCTAGTATTCATTATCACAGCCTGAACTTGCAGGAGCGTGTGAGGCATGCACGGGATAGAGCGTTTTAGTGGGCAGCGTGATGACAATGGTCAGAATCAGGGCATATGAAGCGGTCAGGGGAAACCACAAAAATGTTTGCTGGACTTGGCTGCGGACGGGGGCCCTCTTTTCGGTGCATAATTCATGAATCCGGTTTCAACTCATTAGGCTGTTCGTATGATTAACTCAGAGCGCCTAGATAGCTCAGATGGGAGAGCGTTAGACTGAAGATCTAAAGGTCCCCGGTTCGATCCCGGGTCTGGGCAATATCTTATATATGAACTTTACCACCCACGTAATGGAGTGTATTGGCTTATCTCGTCTCAACGTATCTTCAGACTCTCACTGTGTGTACACTTACATTCTCTCTTTCTCCATTTTCTCCTTATCTTTCGCTCTCATAAATGATAACATTTCACTCTTTCCTCTGTCTCCACCTATCCTTCTCTTTCTCTGTCTCTCTGTTTCTATCTTACATATCCTTTACACCATCTTTCAATACTGCCATTCTAGTCACAACTGGTCAGGAGAATTGTGCATAGAATGTGTGTCTAGTGTTATCCAGGATATGTGTGTGTGTGTGCTGAGGAGGAGAGAGAGAGAGAGAGAGTCTGCGCCTCTCATATTAGGGTAAAGTTTATAAATATTCTAAATTGCCCAGACCCGGGATCGAACCGGGGACCTTTAGATCTTCAGTCTAACGCTCTCCCATCTGAGCTATCTAGGCGCTCTGACAAGCTTACTGGTAAGTTATATAATGATACTCGTCAGAGCTCTTCCCTGGTTTTCTTCGTTATTGCTTCTCTTTCTCTCTCTCTGGGTTTTCTTAATTATCACAACTGTCTTAACTCACTAGATCAGTATATTGACATATTATTCTATCTGTCCACATATCTATCTATCTATCTTTCCAACAATCATCCTGCCTATTCATATATCTAATCTGTTCACCTTTCTCATTTTCACCAACTCTCACATTCTTGACCATCGTCAGCCGTGCTCGCTCAAGGGAAACGTGTGTGTGTGTGTGTGTGTGTGTGGGTGGGTGGGTGGGTGGGTGTGTGTGTGTAATAACATTCACTGTAATAAATGATCTTGTAGTAATCTTGTACTAACTGTATGTACTGTAGGGATTGAGAGTTCAACATTCGTGGGGTCCTCATCTCTTGAACACTTTTCTACTATCATTCAACTTGTGTATGTTGTCCACATTTACATATATTCCGGTCATCCAGTCACCTTGTATTATAGAAGTTATTTTTTTTACGTGTTTTCCATGTTTTACGTCACAAATTTCGAGGAACTGGTTTCTGATGAGGTCATAAAACTGGTGTAAAAGCTTAACTTGTGATCAAGTCTCCTCTTCCTCTTTAGTCTTTCATTGTGGTCAAATTAATGGCATTTAACCCCTTCCTGTAACTGTTTCAGTTCCGATACCACAGTGTTTTTGTCCTTTGCATCTTATCGATTATAATCTTTGTTCTTAAGGTACGACACCGAGACTTGAGAAGCATATTATCGTTTTGGCCTGAAATACAATGTGGACAGCTTGTTCAATGTTTATCTATTCATGTTCTTAAACGTAATTATAATGTTTGCCGGTAGACAGTTTGTCTTGTTTACTATTCTCCTAATGTTGACTTTGGCGTGAGGTTAGGTCCATTATAGACTCTACATTTCGTGTAACACTGATTTCTGCGACTTATTCCCTGCTAGATGATAATAGTACGGAAACCTTCTCCCACTGTGTCTCACCCTCACTATTTGGCATTTATGTACTCGTGATGATCTTCATCAAACATGTATCACGTACACGTTGGAGCTTGTCTGAGTCACCTTTCAAGTTGATGTTATCCTCTTCATTTCTTACTTCTCTAAGGACATTGGCATTATCTCAAAACATACTCAGGTTGAAGCCCAACTTATCCAGCGAGTCATTTACCTAGTATTCATTATCACAGCCTGAACTTGCAGGAGCGTGTGAGGCATGCACGGGATAGAGCGTTTTAGTGGGCAGCGTGATGACAATGGTCAGAATCAGGGCATATGAAGCGGTCAGGGGAAACCACAAAAATGTTTGCTGGACTTGGCTGCGGACGGGGGCCCTCTTTTCGGTGCATAATTCATGAATCCGGTTTCAACTCATTAGGCTGTTCGTATGATTAACTCAGAGCGCCTAGATAGCTCAGATGGGAGAGCGTTAGACTGAAGATCTAAAGGTCCCCGGTTCGATCCCGGGTCTGGGCAATATCTTATATATGAACTTTACCACCCACGTAATGGAGTGTATTGGCTTATCTCGTCTCAACGTATCTTCAGACTCTCACTGTGTGTACACTTACATTCTCTCTTTCTATTTTCTCCTGATTTTCTTTCTCATAAATGATAACATTTCACTCTTTCCTCTGTCTCCACCTATCCCTCTCTTTCTCAGTCTCTCTGTTTCTATCTTACATCTCCTTTGCACAATCTTTCACTACTGCCATTCTAGTCACAACTGGTCAGGAAAATGGTGCATAGAATGTGTGTCTAGTGTTATCCAGGATATGTGTGTGTGTGTGTGTGTGTGTGCCGAGGCGGAGATAGAGAGAGAGAGAGTCTACGCCTCTCATATTAGGGTAAAGTTTATAAATACTCTAAATTGCCCAGACCCGGGATCGAACCGGGGACCTTTAGATCTTCAGTCTAACGCTCTCCCATCTGAGCTATCTAGGCGCTCTGACAAGCTTACTGGTAAGTTATATAATGATACTCGTCAGAGCTCTTCCCTGGTTTTCTTCGTTATTGCTTCTCTTTCTCTCTCTCTGGGTTTTCTTAATTATCACAACTGTCTTAACTCACTAGACCAGTCTATTGACAAATTATCCTATCTGTCCACATGTCTATCTATCTTTCTAACTGTCATCTTGCCTAGTCGTATACGTAATCTGTTCATCTTTCTCATTTTCACCAACTCTCACATTCTTGACCATCGTCAGCCGTGTTGGCTCAGGGGAAACGTGTGTGTGTGTGTGTGTGTGTGTGTGTGGGTGGGTGGGTGGGTGTGAGTGTTTAATAACAATCACTGTAATAAATAATCTTGCAATAATCTTGTAGTAATCTTGTACTAACTGTATGTACTGTAGGGATAGAGAGTTCAGCATTCGTGGGGTCCTCATCTCTTGAACACTTTTCCACTATCATTCAACTTGTGTATGTTGTCCACATTTACATATATTCCAGTCATCCAGTCACCTTGTATTATAAAAGTTATTTTTTTTTTTACATGTTTTCCATGTTTTACGTCACAAATTTCGAGGAACTGGTTTCTGATGAGGTCGTAAAACTGGTGTAAAAGCTTAACTTGTGATCAAGTCTCCTCTGCCACTTTAGTCTTTCATTGTGGTCAAATCAATGGCGTTTAACCTCTTCCTGTAACTGTTTCAGTTCCGATACCACAGTGATTTTGTCCTTTGCATCTTATCGATTATAATCTTTGTTCTTAAGGTACGGCAACGAGACTTGAGAAGCATATTATCGTTTTGGCCTGAAATACAATGTGGACAGCTTGTTCAATGTTTATCTATTGATGTTCTTAAACGTAATTACAATGTTTGCCGGTAGACAGTTTGTCTTGTTTACTATTCTCCTAAGGTTGACTTTGGCGTGAGGTTAGGTCTATTATAGACTCTACATTTCGTGTAACACTGATTTCTGCGACTTATTCCCTGCTAGATGATAATAGTACGGAAACCTTCTCTCACTGTGTCTCACCCTCACTATTTGGCATTTATGTACTCGTGATGATCTTCATCAAACATGTATCACATAAACGTTGGCATTATCTCAAAACATACTCAGGTTGAAGCCCAACTTATCCAGCGAGTCATTTACCTAGTATTCATTATCATAGGCTGAACATGCAGGAGCGTGTAAGGCATGCACGGGATAGAGCGTTTTAGTGGGCAGCGTGATGACAATGGTCAGAATCAGGGCATATGAAGCGGTCAGGGGAAACCACAAAAATGTTTGCTGGACTTGGCTGCGGACGGGGGCCGTCTTTTCGGTGCATAATTCATGATGCTGGTTTCAACTCATTAGGCTGTTCGTATGAATAACTCAGAGCGCCTAGATAGCTCAGATGGGAGAGCGTTAGACTGAAGATCTAAAGGTCCCCGGTTCGATCCCGGGTCTGGGCAATATCTTATCTATGAACTTTACCACTCAAGTAATGGAGTGTATTGGCTTATCTCGTCTCAACGTATCTTCAGACTCTCACTGTGTGTACACTTACATTCTCTCCCTTTCTCCATTTTCTCCTTATCTTTCGCTCACATAAATGATAACATTTCACTCTTTCCTCTGTCTCCACCTATCCTTCTCTTTCTCTGTCTCTCTGTTTCTATCTTACATCTCCTTTACACCATCTTTCAATACTACCATTCTAGTCACAACTGGTCAGGAGAATGGTGCATAGAATGTGTGTCTAGTGTTATCCAGGATATGTGTGTGTGTGCTGAGGAGGAGAGAGAGAGAGAGAGAGTCTGCGCCTCTCATATTAGGGTAAAGTTTATAAATATTCTAAATTGCCCAGACCCGGGATCGAACCGGGGACCTTTAGATCTTCAGTCTAACGCTCTCCCATCTGAGCTATCTAGGCGCTCTGACAAGCTTACTGGTAAGTTATATAATGATACTCGTCAGAGCTCTTCCCTGGTTTTCTTCGTTATTGCTTCTCTTTCTCTCTCTCTGGGTTTTCTTAATTATCACAACTGTCTTAACTCACTAGATCAGTATTTTGACATATTATTCTATCTGTCCACATATCTATCTATCTATCTTTCCAACAATCATCCTGCCTATTCATATATCTAATCTGTTCACCTTTCTCATTTTCACCAACTCTCACATTCTTGACCATCGTCAGCCGTGCTCGCTCAAGGGAAACGTGTGTGTGTGTGTGTGTGTGTGGGTGGGTGGGTGGGTGGGTGTGTGTGTGTAATAACATTCACTGTAATAAATGATCTTGTAGTAATCTTGTACTAACTGTATGTACTGAAGGGATTGAGAGTTCAGCATTCGTGGGGTCCTCATCTCTTGAACACTTTTCTACTATCATTCAACTTGTGTATGTTGTCCACATTTACATATATTCCGGTCATCCAGTCACCTTGTATTATAAAAGTTATTTTTTTTACATGTTTTCCATGTTTTACGTCACAAATTTCGAGGAACTGGTTTCTGATGAGGTCATAAAACTGGTGTAAAAGCTTAACTTGTAATCAAGTCTCCTCTTCCTCTTTAGTCTCTCATTGTGGTCAAATTAATAGCATTTAACCCCTTCCTGTAACTGTTTCAGTTCCGATATCACAGTGATTTTCTCCTTTGCATCTTATCGATTATAATCTTTGTTCTTAAGGTACGGCAACGAGACTTGAGAAGCATATTATCGTTTTGGCCTGAAATACAATGTGGACGGCTTGTTCATTGTTTATCTATTCATGTTCTTAAACGTAATTATAATGTTTGCCGGTAGACAATTTGTCTTCTTTACTATTCTCCTAATGTTGACTTTGGCGTGAGGTTAGGTCCATTATAGACTACATTTCGTGTAACACTGATTTCTGCGACTTATTCCCTGCTAGATAATAATAGTACTGAAACCTTCTCTCACTGTGTCCCAGCCTCACTATTTTGCATTTATGTACTCGTGATGATCTTCATCAAACATGTATCACATAAACGTTGAAGCTTATCTGAGTTACCTCTCAAGTTGATGTAATCCTCTACATTTCTAAGTTCTCTAAGGACATTGGCATTATCTCAAAACATACTCAGGTTGAAGCCCAGCTTTTCCAGCGAGTCATTTACCAAGTATTCATTATCACAGCCTGAACTTGCAGGAGCGTGTGAGGCATGCACGGGATAGAGCGTTTTAGTGGGCAGCGTGATGACAATGGTCAGAATCAGGGCATATGAAGCGGTCAGGGGAAACCACAAAAGTGTTTGGTGGACTTGGCTGCGGACGGGGGCCCTCTTTTAGGTGCATAATTCATGGTGCTGGTTTCAACTCATTAGGCTGTTCGTATGATTAACTCAGAGCGCCTAGATAGCTCAGATGGGAGAGCGTTAGACTGAAGATCTAAAGGTCCCCGGTTCGATCCCGTGTCTGGGCAATATCTTATCTATGAACTTTACCACTCAAGTAATGGAGTGTATTGGCTTATCTCGTCTCAACGTATCTTCAGACTCTAACTGTCTGTACAATTCATTCTCTCTCTCCCTCTCCATTTTCTCCGTATTTTTCGCTCTCATAAATGATAGCATTTCACTCTCCTTTTTTCTCTACCAATCCCTCTTTTTCTCTGTGACCCTGTTTCTGTTTCATATCTTTACAGTATCTTTCACATCTGCTATTCTAGTCACAACTGGTCAGGAGAATTGTGCATAGAATGTGTGTTTAGTGTTATCCAGAATGTGCGTGTGTGTGTGTGTGTGCTGAGGCGGAGGGAGAGAGTCTGCGCCTCATATTATGCGTAGTAAAGTTTATAAATATTCTAAATTGCCCAGACCCGGGATCGAACCGGGGACCTTTAGATCTTCAGTCTAACGCTCTCCCATCTGAGCTATCTAGGCGCTCTGAAAAGCTTGCTGGTAACGTAGAATATGATACTCGTCAGAGCTCCTAGGTTAGCTTCGTTATTTCTCTCTCTCTCTCTCTCTCTCTCTCTCTCTCTCTCTCTCTCTCTCTCTCTCTCTCTCTCTCTCTCTCTCTCTCTCTCTATTTCTCAAATCTCAACAGATAAGTCTATTAATTCATTATTCTAGTTGTTCACATGGCTGTCTATTTATCTAACAGTCATCCTGCCTCTTCATATATATATATATATATATATATATATATATATATATATATATATATATATATATATATATATATATCTATATCTTCATCTCTTTCATTTTCACCAACTCTCACATTCTTGACCATCGTCAGCCGTGCTGGCTCAGGGGAAACGTGTGTGTGTGTGTGTGTGTGTGTGTGTGTGTCTGTGTGTTTGTGTAATAACATTTATTATAATAACTTATCTTGTAATAATTGTACTAACTGTATGTACTGTAGGGATAGAGAGTTCAGCATTCGTGGGGTCCTCATCTCTTGAACACTTTTCTACTATCATTCAACTTGTGTATGTTGTCCACATTTACATATATTCCGGTCATCCAGTCACCTTGTATTATAAAATTTATTTTTTTTTTACATGTTTTCCATGTTTTACGTCACAAATTTCGAGGAACTGGTTTCTGATGGGGTCGTAAAACTGGTGTAAAAGCTTAACTTGTGATCAAGTCTCCTCTTCCACTTTAGTCTTTCATTGTGGTCAAGTTAATGGCATTTAACCTCTTCCTGTAACTGTTTCAGTTCCGATACCACAGTGATTATGTCCTTTGCATCTTATCGATTATAATATTTGTTCTTAAGGTACGGCAACGAGACTTGAGAAGCTTATTATCGTTTTGGCCTGAAATACAATGTGGACAGCTTGTTCATTGTTTATCTATTCATGTTCTTAAATGTAATTATAATGTTTGCCGGTAGACAGTTTGCCTCGTTTACTATTCTCCTAATGTTGACTTTGGCGTGAGGTTAGGTCCATTATAGACTCTACATTTTGTGTAACACTGATTTCTGCGACTTATTCCCTGCTAGATGATAATAGTACTGAAACCTTCTTTCACTGTGTCCCAGCCTCACTATTTTGCATTTATGTACTCGTGATGATCTTCAAGTTGATGTAATCCTCTTCATTTCTTACTTCTCTAAGGACATTGGCATTATCTCAAAACATAGTCAGGTTGAAGCCCAACTTTTCCAGCGAGTCATTTACCTAGTATTCATTATCATAGCCTGAACATGCAGGAGCGTGTGAGGCATGCACGGGATAGAGCGTTTTAGTGGGCGACATGATGACAATGGTCTGAATCAGGGCATATGAAGCGGTCAGGGGAAACCACAAAATTTTTTGGACTTGGCTGCGGACGGGGGCCGTCTTTTCGGTGCATAATTCATGGTGCTGGTTGCAACTCATTATGCTGTTCGTATGAACAACTCAGAGCGCCTAGATAGCTCAGATGGGAGAGCGTTAGACTGAAGATCTAAAGGTCCCCGGTTCGATCCCGGGTCTGGGCAATTTAGAATATTTATGAACCATACCCAAACACAAGAGCCACAGACTATATCAGTCACAGCACAGACACACACACTCTGGGTAACACCACACACTCGTGGTCTATTCACGAGTCCCTAAGTCAATGTGACTGAGGGTAGTCAAGAATACACAAGTTACTGAAAAGGTGAGAGAAAGAGAGAGAGAGATAGAGATGGGGGGAGGGCGAAAGTTTGGGACGTTATTTTTGAGAGTGAAAACTAGACAGAAATGAAAGAAAATGCAAGTGTGTGGAGGTATTGGGAGACTTAGTAAGTCTATACATTCTAATGTTTAGGTAAGTTAATAGATCAGAAACTGCCCAGACCCGGGATCGAACCGGGGACCTTTAGATCTTCAGTCTAACGCTCTCCCATCTGAGCTATCTAGGCGCTCTGAGAAGCTTATTGGTAACTTAGAATATGCTACTCGTCACAACTCCTTTTAGGTTTTCTTCGTTATTACTCTCTCTCTCTCTCTCTCTCTCTCTCTCTCTCTCTCTCTCTCTCTCTCTCTCTCTCTCATCCCATTTCTCAAATCTCAACAGATAAGTCTATCTATTCATTATTCTGTCTGTTCACATGTCTGTCTATCTACCTAACAGTCATCCTGCCTCTTCATGTATCTATCTCTTCATCTTTCTCATTTTCATCAACTCTCACATTCTTGACCATCGTCAGCCGTACTATCTCAGAGGAAACGTGTGTCTTGTGTGTGTAATAACTTAATGGTTGTTAACTATTTGTACTGTAATGATAGGGAGTTCTGCACTCATGGGTTCTCATCTGTTAATCATTTTCTACCATCATACAACTTGTGGATGTTGTCCACATTTACAGTTTCTTCACTCAGTTTATTCCAGTCATCCACAGCTCATGTACTATAGGAGTAAATCTTAACATGTTTTCTATCAAGTGTCTTGCTTATTTTCATGTTACGGCTTCCAGTTGCTCTACCTGCCAATTTCGAGGAACTGGTCACTGAAGAGGTCATGAAATTGGTTCAAAAACAATTGTTGTGATCAAGTCTCCCCCAATTCTTTTGTCTTCCATTGCGGTCAGATTAATGGCATTTAATCTCTTTCCGTAACTCTTGTTATCTGAATTCCGATATCACAATGTTTTTGACCTCCTTTAGATCTTTTCTCTCATGATTATTTGTCTCAAGATAAAGTAACGAGACTTGAGAAGCATATTATGGTTTGGGACTGCAACACAATGTGGAGAGCTTTTCTCATTATAATTCATCCATGTTCTTGACTGCAATTATAATGTTTGCCAGCAGACAGTTTGTCTTCTTTATCATTCTCCTAAGACTGACTGTGGCGAGAATTTACGTCCATTACAGACTCCATTGTTCGTCTAACACCGATTCCTGCAACATATTCCCTGCTCGATGATAATAGAACCGAAGCCTTCTTTCACTGTGTCCCAGCCTCACTATTATCCATTTACATACTCGTGATGAATTTCATCAAACATGTATCAACAAACGTTGGAATTTGTCTTAGTCACCTTTCAAGTTGATGCAGTTCTCTTTATTTCTTACTTCTCTAAGGACATTGGCATCATCTGCAAACATATTCAGATTGAAGCCCAACTCTTCCATCGAGTCATTTACCTAGTTATCATTATCACAGCCTGAACATGCAGGAGGGTGCGAGGTATGCACGGGATAGAGCGTTTTAGGGAGCGACGGATGACATTGGTCTAAATTAGGTCATATGAAGCAGTTAGGGAAACCACAAAAAGGTTCGTTAGGCTCAGCTGTGGACGGGGGCATCTTTTTGATGCATAATTCATCATGCTGGTTTCAACTTATTATGTCGTTCGTGCGAATAACTCAGGGTGCCTAGATAGCTCAGCTGGGAGAGCGTTAGACTGAAGATCTAAAGGTCCCCGGTTCGATCCCGGGTCTGGGCAATTTCTTATCTATGAACTTACCCAGATATTAGAGTGTACAGACTTACCTAGTCTCGCTATACCTCCACACACTCACACTTTCTGTGCATACTATCATTTTCTTTCTCTCGTTTCTCTCAAGCTTTCACTCAAAAGATGATAACGTTTCACTGTTTCGTCTCTCTCTCTCTCTCTCTCTCTCTCTCTCTCTCCTTTTATGTACTTATTCAGTTCTTGACCATCCTCAGTCACACTGTCTCTTGAATAGACCACGAGTGTGTGGTGTTACCCAGTGTGTGTGTCTGTGCTGTGACTAATATAGTCCACGGCTCTCGTGTCTGGATGTGGTTCATAAATATTCTAAATTGCCCAGACCCGGGATCGAACCGGGGACCTTTAGATCTTCAGTCTAACGCTCTCCCATCTGAGCTATCTAGGCGCTCTGACAAGCTTACTGGTAAGTTAGAACATGATACTCGTCAGAGCTCTTCCCTGGTTTTCTTTATTTCATTCTCTCTCTCTCTCTCTCTCTCTCTCTCTCTCTCTCTCTCTCTCTCTCTCTCTCTCTCTCTCTCTCTCTCAATATGTTTTTTTCATCATCACATCTATTAGTCTATTTCCTGTCTGTGCATCTTTATATCTATGTCTCACAATCTCCCTGGCTATCTATCTATTCATCTATCCCATTGTCACCAACACTCCTGCTTTTGACAGTACTAGCTCAGGGCAAACGTGCATACAATGTGTGTGTGTGTGTGTGTGTGTGTGTGTATAATAACTTATGCCCTATAGAGTTGTAACTTTGGTGTACAGATAGGGTGTTTTCCACTCTCGGGGTCCCCATCTCTCGATTATATTTTCTACTATCATACAACTTGTGTATGTTGTCCACATTTACAGTTTCTTCACTCAGTATATTCCAGTCACCCACTACTCTTATGCTATAAAAGTACTTCTTTCCTTGTTTTACTTGCTTTCCAACAAGTTTCTTGCATGTTTCCATGTTACGGCTTCCAGTTTCTTTGTCCACAAACTTCGAGGAGCTGGTCACTGACGAGGTCATAAAACTGGTGTAAAAACTTTACTGTTGCGATCGTCTTACCTGACTCTTCAGTCTTCCAGTGCAGTTGAATTAATGACATTTAACTGTTTGCTGTGAATCTGTTATTTCAATTCCTGTGCCACAAAGTTTTTGTCGTTTGCATCTTTTCAATTAGCACTTTTCTTCTTAAGGTGCGACAAACGAGGCTTGAGTAGCATAGTATCATTTTGGCCTGAAATACAATGTGGACAAGTTGTTCAGTATTCATCTGTCCGTATTCTTGAATGCAACAGTAATGTTTACCAGTAGACAGTTTATCTACTGGCGAGCAGTTAGGTACAACATGGGTTCCATAGTCCGTCTGACACAGATTCCCACAGGTTATTCCCTGCTAGATAATCATCGTACTGAAGCATTCTTTCACTGTGTCCCATCCTCATCACTTTGCATTTACGTCCTCTCGATGAATTTCCTTAACCATGTATCACACAAACGTTGGAGCTTGTTCAAGTCAAATTTCAAGTTGATGCAATCCTCTTCATTTCTTACCTCCCTAAGGACATTGGCATCATCTGCAAACATATTCATGTTGGAGGCAAACTCTTGCAACACGTCATTTACACTGTTATCATTATCATAGTCTGAAGATGCAGGAGGGTGCGAGGCATGCACGGGATAGAACGTTTTAGGGAGCGACGGTTGACAGTGGTCTAAATTAGGTCATATGAAGCAGTTAGGGAAACTACCAAAAGGTTCGCCAGGCTCTGCTGTGGACGGCGGCATCTTTTCGATGCATAATCCATGATGCTGGTTTCAACTCATTAGGTCGTTCGTGCGAATAACTCAGGGTGCCTAGATAGCTCAGATGGGAGAGCGTTAGACTGAAGATCTAAAGGTCCCCGGTTCGATCCCGGGTCTGGGCAATTTCTTATCCATTGATTTACCCAAATGTTAGAGACTTACCCAGTCTCGCTTTACCTCCACACACTCTCAAACTTTATGTGCATACTATCATTTTCTCTCGTTTTTCTCAAGCTTTCACTCAAAAGATGATAACGTTCCACTCTTTCGTCTCTCTCTCTCTCTCTCTCTCTCTCTCTTTATGTACTTATTCAGTTCTTGACCATCCTCAGTCACACTGTCTTAGGGACTCTTGAATAAACCACGAGTGTGTGGTGTTACCCAGTGTGTGTGTCTGTGCTGTGACTTATATAGTCCACGGCTCTCGTGTCTGGATGTGGTTCATAAATATTCTAAATTGCCCAGACCCGGGATCGAACCGGGGACCTTTAGATCTTCAGTCTAACGCTCTCCCATCTGAGCTATCTAGGCGCTCTGAGAAGCTTATTGGTAACTTAGAATATGATACTCGTCACAACTCCTTTTAGGTTTTCTTCGTTATTACTCTCTCTCTCTCTCTCTCTCTCTCTCTCTCTCTCTCTCTCTCTCTCTCTCTCTCTCTCTCTCTCTCTCTCATCCCATTTCTCAAATCTCAACAGATAAGTCTATCAATTCATTATTCTGTCTGTTCACATGTCTGTCTATCTGCCTAACAGTCATCCTGCCTCTTCATGTATCTATCTCTTCATCTTTCTCATTTTCATCAACTCTCACATTCTTGACCATCGTCAGCCGTACTGGCTCAGAGAAAACGTGTGTGTGTGTGTGTGTGTGTGTATGTAATAACTTAATGGTTGATGTTGTGTGTGTGTGTTGTGTGTGTAATAACTTAATGGTTGTTACCTATTTGTACTGTAGTGATAGGGAGTTCTGCACTCATGGGTTCTCATCTGTTAAACATTTTCTACCATCATACAACTTGTGTATGTTGTCCACATTTACAGTTTCTTCACTCAGTTTATTCCAGTCATCCACAGCTCATGCACTATAAGAGTAAATCTTAACATGTTTTCTATCAAGTGTCTTGCATATTTTCATGTTACGGCTTCCGCTTGCTCTACCTGCCAATTTCGAGGAACTGGTCACTGAAGAGGTCATGAAATTGGTTCATAAACAATTGTTGTGATCAAGTCTCCCCCAATTCTTTTTTCTTCCATTGCGGTCAGATTAATGTCATTTAATCTCTTTCCGTAACTCTTGTTATCTGAATTCCGATATCATAATGTTTTTGTCCTTCTTTAGATCTTTTCTATCATGATTATTTGTCTCAAAATAAAGTAACGAGACGTGAAGAAATGTTATCGTTTTGGACTGCAACACAATGTGGAGAGCTTTTGCCATTTTGATTCATCCATTTTCTTGATTGCAATTATAATGTTTGCCAGCAGACAGTTTGTCTTCTTTATCATTCTCCTAAGATTGACTGTAGCGAGAAGTTAGGTCCATTATAGACTCCATTGTTCGTCTAACACCGATTCCTGCAACATATTCCCTGCTCAGTGATAATAGAACCGAAGCCTTCTTACACTGTGTCCCAGCCTTACTACTATCCATTTACATACTCGTGATGAATTTCATCAAACATGTATCACACAAACGTTGGAATCTGTCGTCATCTTTCAAGTTGATGCAGTTCTCTTCATTCCTTACTTCTCTAAGGACATTGGCATCATCTGCAAACATATTCAGATTGAAGCCCAACTCTTCCATCGAGTCATTTACCTAGTTATCATTTTTACAGCCTGAACATGCAGGAGGGTGCGATGCATGCACGGGATAGAGCGTTTTAGGGAGCGACGGATGACATTGGTCTAAATTAGGTCATATGAAGCAGTTAGGGAAACCACAAAAAGGTTCGTTAGGCTCGACTGTGGACGGCGGCATCTTTTCGATGCATAATCCAAAGTGCTGGTTTCAACTTATTAGGTCGTTCGTGCGAATAACTCAGGGTGCCTAGATAGCTCAGCTGGGAGAGCGTTAGACTGAAGATCTAAAGGTCCCCGGTTCGATCCCGGGTCTGGGCAATTTCTTATCTATGAACTTACCCAGATATTAGAGTGTACAGACTTACCTAGTCTCGCTATACCTCCACACACTCACACTTTCTGTGCATAATATCATTTTCTTTCTGTCGTTTCTCTCAAGCTTTCACTCAAAAGATGATAACGTTTCACTCTTTCGTCTCTCTCTCTCTTTCGTCTCTCTCTCTCTCTCTCTCTCTCTCTCTCTCCTTTTATGTACTTATTCAGTTCTTGACCATCCTCAGTCACACTGTCTTAGGGACTCTTGAATAAACCACGAGTGTGTGGTGTTACCCAGTGTGTGTGTCTGTGCTGTGACTTATATGGTCCACGGCTAACGTGTCTGGATGTGGTTTGTAAATATTCTAAATTGCCCAGACCCGGGATCGAACCGGGGACCTTTAGATCTTCAGTCTAACGCTCTCCCAGCTGAGCTATCTAGGCGCTCTGACAAGCTTACTGGTAAGTTAGAAAATGATACTCGTCAGAGCTCTTCCCTGGTTTTCTTTATTTCATTCTCTCTCTCTCTCTCTCTCTCTCTCTCTCTCTCTCTCTCTCTCTCTCTCTCTCTTGCACACACACACACACACACACACATACTATGTTTTCTTCATCATCACATCTGTTAGTCTATTATCCTGTCTGTCCACCTTTCTATCTATGTCTCACAATCTTCCTGGCCATGTATCCCATTGTCACCAACACTCCTGCTTTTGACCATATTATCTCATGGCAAACGTCCATGCAATGTGTGTGTGTGTGTGTGTGTGTGTGTGTGTGTGTGTTTAATAACATGCCTTATAGTGTTATAACTATGTTGTACAGATAGGGAGTTTTATACTCTCGGGGTCCCCATCTCTTGATTATATTTTCTACTATCATACAACTTGTGTGTGTTGTCCACATTTACAGTTTCTTCACTCAGTATATTCCAGTTAACCACTACACTTATGCTATAAAAGTACTTCTTTCCTTGTTTTACTTGTTTTCCAACAAGTTTCTTGCATATTTCCATGTTACGGCTTCCAGTTTCTTTGTCCACAAATTTCGAGGAGCTGGTCACTGACGAGGTCATAAAACTGGTGTAAAAACTTTACTGTTGCGATCGTCTTACCTGACTCTTCAGTCTTCCAGTGCAGTTGAATTAATGACATTTAACTGTTTGCTGTGAATCTGTTATTTCAGTTCCAGTCCCACAATGTTTTTGTCCTTTTGCATCTTTTCAATTAGCACTTTTCTTCTTAAGGTGCGACAAACGAGGCTTGAGTAGCATAGTATCATTTTGGCCTGAAATACAATGTGGACAAGTTGTTCAGTATTCATCTGTCCGTATTCTTGAATGCAACAGTAATGTTTACCAGTAGACAGTTTATCTACTGGCGAGCAGTTAGGTACAACATGGGTTCCATAGTCCGTCTGACACAGATTCCTACAGGTTATTCCCTGCTAGATAATCATCGTACTGAAGCATTCTTTCACTGTGTCCCATCCTCATCACTTTGCATTTACGTCCTCTCGATGAATTTCCTTAACCATGTATCACACAAACGTTGGAGCTTGTTCAAGTCAAGTTTCAAGTTGATGCAATCCTCTTCATTTCTTACCTCCCTAAGGACATTGGCATCATCTGCAAACATAGTCATGTCGGAGGCTAACTCCTGCAACATGTCATTTACATAGTTATCTTTATCATAGTCTGAAGATGCAGGAGGGTGCGAGGCATGCACGGGATAGACCGTATTAGGGGGCGATATGCTAACAGTGCGCTGAATCTGGAAAGCACAGAAAGGCCTGTTGGGCTTGGTTGTGGAAACAAGATCATGTTTCGGTGCGTTATCCATGATAATGGGTTCTAGTCATTGGGTTGTTCATGAGAATAACTCGGGGTGTCTAGATAGCTCAGTCTGAAAAACGTACGATTCCGGGTCTGGGCAGTTTCATATCTCTGAACTTACTCAAAAATTTGTGTATAGACTTAACTATTGTTAACCTACCTCCACACACTCACACTTTGTGTGTATACTCGCATACTCTCTCTCTTTTTTCTCTCTAACCCTTCATTTTTATGAATAAAAACGTTACATTATTTTGTCCCTTTCTCTCGCCTTTATTTGACTATCCCCGCTTATACTAGCGCAGAGGAATCGTGCATAGAATGACAGTATGTGGTGTTAACCCAGTGTGTGTGAGTGTGTTTGAGTCTGTTGCGTGGCTGAGTATGAGCCTCTAGTATTTGGATATAGTTCATAAATATGATAATTGCCCAGACCCGGGATCGAACCGGGGACCTTTAGATCTTCAGTCTAACGCTCTCCCATCTGAGCTATCTAGGCGCTTACTCTGAAAAGCTTAATAGCAAGTTATAAAATGATACTCGTCAGAGCTCTTTCCAGGTTTTCTTTATTACATTTCTCTTTCTCCCTTCAAGAACTTCAAATTCCCCCAGTGTTGTGATGAAGCTACCAAGAAAGGAAATTGGATGTCAGCATGTATTAACGGACACTTTACATACGAAAGCAAGGATGCAGTATTGCCACTGTACCTAAGTGTAATTATACCACACCTTGAACAGTCAGTGCAGTTTTGTGTTCCTCCACTTAAGCAAGGATACTCTTAGATTGGAAGCAGCACAGAGAATTATGACTAAATTGATCATTTTCTTGCTTAACAAACCATATGAGGAGAGACTACGAGAATTAAACTTGTTTTCCCTAAGCAAGAGGCGTCTATAGAGCAAATAGATAGAGGGGTTTAAAATACTTAAAGGATTCAACAACGTCGATGTTGAAAATTTCTTTACAGTAGCGCCAACATTACCAACGAGAGAAAATGGACTAAAACTTAAGAGGCCACATACTTAATCTGGACTGTACAAAACATTTCTTAACCAACGACATTATTTATGCATGGGATAATTCCTAGAAAATATTGTTCAGAGCAACAACCTTGATACCTTCAAAGTTAGATTTGATCATCAGTCGTCACACTTTTCTTGTTCGTGTGAATGACTCAGAGCGCCTGGATAGCTCAGTTGGGAGAGCGGTAGACTGAAGATCTGAAGGTCCTCTCTTCAGTCCCGGGTCTGGGCAATTTCTAATCAGTAAACTTACCCAAATATTAGAGTGTATAGACTTATCTAATCTCAGGCTCCCTACACACACACAACACACACACACACACACCCATTGTGTGCATACTCACATTACCTTTTTTTCCATGTAACTTTCACTTTCACGAATGACAACGTTACATTGTGTCGTCTCATTTTCTCGCTGTCTTTGTCCTCTCTCTCTCTCTCTCCTTTTCAATGCCTCTCCTATTGTTGACCGTCCCCGGTCATACTGACTTATGGGAATCTTGCAAAGAATGCAAGTGTGTGTGTGTGTGTGTGTGTCTGCCGTGACTAACACAGTGTGTAGCTCTTGTGTTCGGATATGTTTTATAAATATTATCATTGCCCAGACCCGGGATCGAACCGGGGACCTTTAGATCTTCAGTCTAACGCTCTCCCATCTGAGCTATCTAGGCGCTTTGAGTAGCTTACTGGTAATTTGTAAAATGATACTCGTCAGAGCTCTTTCCAGGTTTTCCTTATCAATACTCTCTCTCTCTCTCTCTCTCTCTCTCTCTCTCTCTCTCTCTCTCTCTCTCTCTCTCTCTCTCTCTCTCTCCCTCAAGATTTTTTTTATCACATCTCTCATTCGATCACTCTATTGATTTATCATTCTGTATGTCCACTTTGTATCTACCTATCTAACATTCTTTCTGCCTATTCATATATCTATATATTCATCTTTCTCATTTTCTTCAACTCGTCCATACTTGACCATCGCCAGCCGTACTGGCTCAGGGGAAACGGGGATAGAATGTGTGTGTGTATAATAACTTTTGCTGTAATAACTTACAATATAATAACTATGTAAGCTATTTGTATAATACTGTATTGATAGGGAGTTCAGCATTCGTGGGGTCCTCATCTCTCAAGCATTTTCTACCATCATTCAACTTGTATATGTTGTCCACATTTACCTCCATTCCAGTCATCCAGTCACCTTGTATTATAAAAGTTATTCTTTTCTTGTTTTCCAACAAGTTTTTTGTTTATTTCCATGTTACGGCTTCCGATTGCTGTCTTCGCAAATTTCGAGGAACTAGTAAATGATGAGTTCACTTAAATTGGCATAAAGATAACTTGTGATCAAGTCTTCCATTGCGGTTAGATTAATGGCATTAAACCTCATGCTGTAACTCTGTTATTTAAGATTCGGTAACATATTGTTTTGTTCTCCCTTGGATATTTGCAATTATGATTTTGTTTTCTCAAGGTAAGGTAAGGAGACGAGAAGTACATTATTGTTTTGGACTGCAGTACAGTATGGAGAGCATTTCCAGTTTTCATTTATCCATGTTCTTGAGTGTAATTATAATGTTTGCCAGCAGACATTTTGTCTCTAGTGAGAGTTTATGTCCATTATAGACTCCACAATTCGTGTAACACACAGATTCCTGCTGCTTATTCCCTGCTGGATAATAATAGTACTGAAGCCCTCTTTCACTGTGTCCCAGCCTCTCTATTTTGCATTTACATTTTCGTGATGAATTTCATCAAACATATATCACACAAATGTTTGAGCTTGTCTGAATCACTTTTCAAGTTGATGTAAATAGCTTCATTTCTAACTTCTGTAAGGACATTTACATAGATGTCATTATCATAGCCTGAACATGCAGGAGGGTGCGAGGCGTGCACGGGATAGAGCGTATTAGGGGAATAAGTGATGACAGTGGGCAGAATCAGGGCTTATGAAGCGGTCAGGGGAAACAGAAAAATGGTTTGACGGACTTGGCTGTGGATAGGGGGCATCTTTTCGATGCATAATCCACGAAACTATTCAAATCATTGGGGGGTTCTTGCGAATAACTCAGAGCGCCTAGATAGCTCAGATGGGAGAGCGTTAGACTGAAGATCTAAAGGTCCCCGGTTCGATCCCGGGTCTGGGCAGTTTCTTATCTGTGAACTTACCCAAATATTAGAGTGTATAGACTTACCTAGTCTCACTATACCAACACACGCTTGCATTCTGTGTGTATATTTTCGTTTTCTTTCTCGTTTCTCTCTAACTTATATTCTTAAAAAATAGTAACGTTCCACTCTCTCTCTCTCTCTCTCTCTCTCTCTCTCTCTCTCTCTCTCTCTCTCTCTCTCTCTCTCTCTCTCTCTCTCTCTCTCTCTCTCTCTCCTTTTCAGTACCTCGTCTATTCTTGACCATCCCTGGTCACACTAGCTCAGGGGAATCGTGCACAGAATACGATTGTTTGGTGTTACCCAAAGTGTGTTTGTCTGTCTGTGTCGTGACAAAGAGTCTGCAGCTAATGTATTTAGACGGAGTTCATAAATATTACCATTGCCCAGACCCGGGATCGAACCGGGGACCTTTAGATCTTCAGTCTAACGCTCTCCCATCTGAGCTATCTAGGCGCTCTGAGAATTGTAAGTTGTGAAATGATACTCGTCGGAGCTCTTTCTTGGTTTTCTATATATTTACATCTCTATGTATCCCATTCCAGTTGTCTCTTTCATCTATTGTTCTATGTCTGTCTAGACAGTCTGTCAACCTGTCTATATACCTGTCACTCATATTCATCTTTCTCATTTTCACCAACTTTCCTATTCTTGACCATCGTCAGCCATACTGGCCCAGGGGAAACGTATAGAGAGTGTGAGTTTGTTGAGTTATCCAGTATGTGTGTGTGTGTGTGTGTGTGTGTGTGTAAATGAATAGATAAATAACTATGTAATTGTTCATTGGATATGGGCAGCCATTTGGATGAAAAGACAATTTAGGTATTACAGGTATTACAGAACAAGGAGGCCATGATAGTCACCAGCTAACTAATCATAGAAGAGCTTACCGTTAGGGTTGGCTGGATGTTTCCACACTTTTGGATAAGCATGTGAGTGAGGTACACCCTCCAGTGTGGCAGATATACGGGGATGTTTACAGAGTCAATGGTATGTTTTATATATTATGGCTTAACTGAATAGTTACAGTAGCTGTTATTGCCCCATAGCCTAATTGACACGAAACTACATAGCTATACACTTGTTCATGGGTTGTTTAGGAAATTCATCATGGTAGGTAGAGGACTGTTCTTATATCTGTCTGTACGATCTCTGATGTGAACAAGTCCATTGTGGTGACGAACGGTGGTCCGTGGTGGAGGGGTGTCGGTGGGAGGAGGTCTCGGTGACGGGGGTGAAGTCAGCATGTTATTGCCAAACTGCCGTGTGAGCAGCAGTTGTCGGTCGGAGAGGGTGGAAAGGCTCAGCAAGATGAGGGTTTCTTGGTAGATGGTGTAAGAAGGGCCCAGAGTGAATCTGCATGCCCTTTACTGCACTTGTTCCTATCTGTGTGTGTGTGTGTGTGTGTGTGTGTGTGTGTGTGTGTGTGTGTGTGTGTGTGTTTAATAACTAAATGGTTATTGCCTATTCTTACGGTAAGTGAAGGGAGTTTTACACTCGTGGAGTCGCTCTCTCTCGAACATGTTCTACTTTCATACAGTTATGTTATCCACATTTACGTTTTCTTCACTCAGTATATTCCAGGTATCCATTACTCTCATACAATAAAAGTAATTCTTCACATCTTTTCCGACATGTTTCTGGCCTATTATCATGTTATGGCCTGCGGTTGCTCTATCCCTGCATTTCTTAAAAATTATTCACGCCATTGAATAGAAACCTTAACGGCTGTGATCAAGTCTCCCCTTACTCTTCACTCTTCTGTTGTAATCAAAGTTATGGCAACTCGGCTTTTTTAACTCCAAATTCCTTCATTCTTTTGTCCTCCTGTGGACCTTTTCTATTAGAATCGTTGTTCTTCTCAAGGTACGTTGACGAGACTTGAGAAGCATATCATCAGTTTCTCCTAAAATACTACGTGAACAACTTTCTGAATATTTCATTCAAGTTCTTAATTGTAAGTTTAGCCAGCGGACAACTTGTCTCCTTTACTATATTCTCCTAAGGTGAGTCTAACGAGAAGTCCAACAATGTCGCGTCTACATTACCCATTAACACACAGCTCCCCGCAGCTTATTCCTAACTAGACAGTATTCGTACTGAAGCCCTTCTTTTGCTATGTCCCATCCTCATTATTATTCACTACATCGGATTGAATTTTGTCAAGCAGATATCATACTAACTTTGAGCATGTTTGTGTCAACCTTTAGGTTGATGCAATCTTTATTTCTTATTCCTCTAAACGCTACGGCATTATCCGTAAAGATATTCATGTTGGAGCCCAACTCTTTCAGCGAGTCATTTACATAGTTAATATTACCATCGTCTGAACATGCAGGAGGGTGTGAGGCGTGCGTTGGATATGGCGTTATTATGACTATGGTCTGAATCAGGGCATATGAAGTTGATTTTGGCTGTTGATGTCAGAACCTTGTTTTGGTGTGTGACATATGACAATGCTTTCACCTCACTAGGTCGTTCGTGTGATTAACTCAGGGCGCCTAGATAGCTCAGTTGGGAGAGCGTTAGACTGAAGATCTAAAGGTCCCCGGTTCGATCCCGGGTCTGGGCAGTTTCTTATCTCTGAACTTACCCAAATATTAGTTTATATACTACCTAGTCTCAATATTCTTATACATTCTCATATTTTGTTTGTATACTTGTACTCTTATTCTCGTTTCTCTTCAATTTTCACGCTCAAAATATAGTAACGTTACACTCTCTCTCTCTCTCTCTCTCTCTCTCCTTTTCATTACCTTATCTTGACCATCCCCAGTCACTCTGGCTCATGGGAATCGTGCATAGGATGTGAGAATGTGGTGTAATTCAAAGTATGTGTCCGTGCAGTGAATGATAGAGTCTACGTCTCCCGTATCTATATGTAGTTCATAAATGTTACAATTGCCCAGACCCGGGATCGAACCGGGGACCTTTAGATCTTCAGTCTAACGCTCTCCCATCTGAGCTATCTAGGCGCTCTTGAGAAGCTTGCTGCTAAGTTATATAATGATACATTGCTAATACCCTAGTCCTTCTTTCGGATACTTAAGTGTGTAAATACTGTAAGTTTTCAGTAACTCTGTAGCATTTCTGTCTATAACCATTTACATTGCCATTACAAAGGAAATCTGTGCTTCTTCCAGAACCAACAGGCCATTTGCATGCTTCTTGAATTTAGAATATCTCCCAACTAATACGTAAATCCTTCTGTAGTAACAGCAATACTATAAAGAATATCAATCAAAAGCTCGCCAGAAAATTCTGCGGGCTGTGTTTACAGAATCCCCTGTAAAAACCGTAATATGTTTCATGTTGGGCGGACTGGTATAGACGGGCGTTAGAGCTCTTTCTAGTTTTTTTGTTATTACATCTCTCATTATCCCATTTGATTTATCTATTAGACCTTTTATTCTGTCTATGTGTCTATCTGTCAGTCTGTCTTTCTATCTATCAGTCTTTTTATATTCATCTTTCTCATTTTCACTATCGTTTTTTAGACCATCGTCATTCGTACTGGCTCATTGGAAACGTGCAGAGAATGTGAGTTTAAGTTATTCAGTATATGTGTATGTGTGTGTGTGTGTGTGTGTGTGTGCGTGTGTGTGTGTGTGTGTGTGTGTGTGATAACTTCTCTGGTTATTACTTATTTGTGTGGTAAGGGGAAAGAGTTTGACTCATTTAGATTCCCTATCTCTTCAACATTTTCTACTTTCATACAATTGTATGCTGTCTACATTTACGTTTTCTTTAGTGTTTATTCCAGTCATCCACTACTCTTATATCATAAAAGTAATTCTTTATATAATTTCCAATATGTTTCTGGCTTATTTTCATGTTAAAGCCTACGGTTGCTCTATTTCTGCATTTTTAAAAATCTTTTCAGGCCATTCGATAGGTATGAAGTTAACGGCTGTGATCAAGTCTCCCTCTACTCTTCACTCTTCTTTTGTAATCAAACTTATGGCAGTTAACCTCTTGCAGTAACTCTGTTCTCTTAACTCCAGTGCCATCATTCTTTTGTCCTCCTGTGGACCTTTTCTTTTAGAATCTGTTCTTCTCAAAGTACGTTAACAAGACTTGAGAAGCATGTTATCAATTTGGCCTAAAATGCTACGTGAACAACTTTTCTGAATATTTTCTTCAAGTTCTTGAATGGAATTGTAAGTTTAGCCAGCAGACAAATTGTCTCCGTTACTATATTCTCTTAAGGTACGAGTCAGACGAGAAGTCCAACAATGTCGACACTACAGTACCCATTAACACAGCTTCCTGCAGCTTATTCCCTGCTGAATAGTATTCGTACTACCTCAGGTTGAATTTTATCAACCAGATATCAAACCAACTTTTGAGTTTGTCTAACACAACTTGTAAGTCGATATAATCCTCTTCATTTCTTATGTCTCTTGCCTCTAAAAACCTTTTCCTCATCCGTAAGCATATTCATTTATTAGCCCAACTCTTCATACGAGTGATTTACGTAGATATCATTTTCATAGCCTGAACATGCAGGAGGGTGTGAGGCATGCATGGAATAGAACGTTTTAGTAGGCGTTATTATGAGAATGGACTGAATTAGGGCATATGAAGCGGTTAGGGTAAACCACAAAATGATGTGTTAGATTGGCTATGGGTAGCAGAACCTTGGATTGGTGCATTACACATGGCACAGCTTTCAACTCGCTAGCCCGTTCGTATGAATAATTTAGGGCGCCTAGATAGCTCAGTTGGGAGAGCGTTAGACTGAAGATCTAAAGGTCCCTGGTTCGATCCCGGGTCTGGGCAGTTTCTTACCTATCAACTTACCCAAATTTTGGAGTGTATAGATTTACCTAGTCTCAGTATACCTACACACACCCACATCTCACATTTTGTGTGTCTGCTCACGGTCTCTTTCTCGTTTTCCTCAAACTTTCATTCAAAAATATTAACGGTCCACTCTCATTCTCTCTCTCTCTCTCTCTCTCTCTCTCTCTCTCTCTCTCTCTCTCTCTCTCTCTCTCTCTCTCTCTCTCTCCTTTTCAGTGCCTCGTGTATATTTGACCATCCCCGGTCACACTGGCTGAGTGGAATCTTGCATAGAATGCGAGCGTGTGGTGTTATCTAAAGTACGTGTGTGCATGTGTGTGTGTCCGCGCCGTGACAGAGAGTTTGCGTCTTTTGTATTTGGATGTGATTCATAAATATTGCAATTGCCCAGACCCGGGATCGAACCGGGGACCTTTAGATCTTCAGTCTAACGCTCTCCCATCTGAGCTATCTAGGCGCTCTGAAAGCTTGATGCTAAGTTAAAGAATGATACTCGTCCCAATATCCTAGTCCTTCTTTCTGATACTTCAGTGTGTAAATACTGTAACCCTTTAGCATTTCTAACTATAACCATTTACTTTGCCGTTACAAGGGAAGTCTGTGCTTCTTCCAAAACCAATAGGCCATTTGCATGTTTCTTGAACTTAGAATATTTTCCAATTAATACTTAAATCCTCTATTGTAAATGTAGCTTTCAGCAATGACAGTACTATAAGGAAAATCTACATTAAAAACTCTCCAGATAATTCTACGGGCTGTGTTTACAAAATCTCTTGTATTAGCTGTAACATGTCAAGTGGGCGGACTGGAAAGGGCATGTGTCAGATCCCTTTCCATTTTCTTTTTCATATTATCAAATGTCTCAATATATTAGATCCTTTTATTCTGTCTATCTGTCAATCTTTGTTTCTTCATTTTCTCATTTTCACCAACTCTCATATACTTGACCTTCGTCAGGCGTAGTGGCTCAGGAGAAACGTAAAAGTTTGTTGAGTTATCCAGTGTGTGTGTGTGTGTGTGTGTGTGTAGAACATTTTCTACTTTCATGCAACTGTATGCTGTCCACATTGACATTTTCTTCACAGTTTATTCCAGTCATCCATTACTCATACGCTATAAAAGTAATCTTTACATCTTTTCCAACATGTTTCTGGCTTATTCTCATGTTATTGCTTCCTGTTGTTCTATTTCTGTAGTTTTGAAGAACTGTTCACGCCATTCAATAGATATAAAGTTAACGGCTGTGATCAAGTCTTTTTACTCTGCGCTCTTCTGCAGTAATCAGACTTAGGACATTCAATCTCTTGCTGTAACTCTGTTCTCTTAACTACAATGACATCATTCTTTTGTCCTCGTTTGAACCTTTTCTATTAGATTCTTTGTCCTTCTCATACGTTAACGAGATTTGAGAAGTATAGACTTCTTTTGGCCTAACATATGATATGAACAACTTGCTGCATAGCTTATTCAAGTTCTTGAATGCAGGTGTATTTTTTGCTAGCAGACAGCTTGTCTCCTTTTCGTATATTCTCCAAAGGTGGGAGTCTGACGAGAAGTCTAACAATGTCGACTCCAGTGTACCTAACACACAGATTGTTGCAGCCTCTTACGAACTAAACATTATCCGTGCTGTAGCTTCTCTTACTACGTTCCATCCTTATTATTATTCACAACCTCAGGTTGAATTTCATCTACCAGGTATGACACCAACTTTCAGCTTGTCTGAGTTTACTTTTAAGTTGATACAATCCTCTTCATTTCTTATTGCTCTAAAATCCTTGGCATCATCAGCAAACATATTGATGTTAGATTTCAACTCTTCCAATGAGTAATTAAGATAGTTAATATTATCATAGCCTGAACATGCAGGAGGGTGGGAGACATGCATGGGATTGAACGTTTTACGGGGCGTCATTATGACAATGGTATAAATCAGGTTGTATGAACAGGTTAGGGGAAACCACAAAATGGTCTGTCGGGCTTGGCTTTGGATAAGAGACCTTTGTTTTAGTGCATTACATGTAGCACTGCTTGCAGCTCACTAGGCCATTCATGTAAATAATTCAGGGCGCCTAGATAGCTCAGTTGGGAGAGCGTTAGACTGAAGATCTAAAGGTCCCCGGTTCGATCCCGGGTCTGGGCAGTTTCTTGTCTATTAACTTACCCAAATATTAGAGTGTATAGACTTACCTAGTCTCAGTATACCTACACACGCTCACATTTTGTGTGTATACTCTCTCTATTATTCTCGCTTTTCTCTAATTTTCATTCTCAAAAAATAGTAACGCTCCACTCTTTCGTTCCCGTCTTCATTACCTCATCTAATCTCTACCATCCCCGGTTACACTAAGCTCAGGGGAATCATGCATAAAATGTGAGGATGTAGTGTATCCAAAGTGTGTGTGTGTGTTTGTCCGTACAGTGACAGAGAGTCTGTCTCTCTTGTATTTTTATGTAGTTCATAAATATCATCATTGCCCAGACCCGGGATCGAACCGGGGACCTTTAGATCTTCAGTCTAACGCTCTCCCATCTGAGCTATCTAGGCGCTCTGAAAAGCTTACTGCTAAGTTATAAAATGATACATTGCTAATATCATAGTGCTTCTATCGGATACTTAAGTGTCTAAATACTGTAAATTTTCAGTATCCCATTAGTATTTCTAATCATAGCCATTTGAATTACTGTTACAAATAAAGTATGTGCTTCCAACAAGTCATTAGCATGCCTCTTGAACATAGAATATCTGCCTACTAATGCTTAGATCCTTTAATGTAAATATAGTCTTCAGCAACAACAAAACTATAAAGAATATCTTGATAAAAAAAAAGAATTCTTCCGGCTGTGTTCACAGAATCCCGTGTAAAAGCTGTAATGTGCTTCATGTTGGGGAGACTGACAAGGATAAGCGTCAGAGCTCTCTTCAGTTTTTTTATTTTTATAACCTTACATACGCTTATATCATTCAGTCTATCTATCAAACCTTTTATTTTGTCTGTCTCTATATATTTGTCAATCTGTCTTTCTATCTATCAGTCTTTGTCTATTCACCTTTCTCATTTTCACCAACTCTCTTATTGTTGACCTTCGTCAGCCGTACTGGTTCAGGCGAAACATACGGAGAATGTAGGTTCGTTGAGTTATCCAGTGTGTGTGTGTGTGTGTGTGTGTGTGTGTGTGTGTGTGTGTAATTACATGATAGCCATATTCTTATTTGTACGGTAAGGGAAGGGAGATCTACACACGTGGAGTCCCTATCTCTTGAACATTTTCTACTTTCATACAACTGTATGCTCTCCACATTTACGTTTTCTTCACTCAATATATTCCAATCATCCACTACTTTTATACTATAAAAGTAATTATTTACATCTTTTATATTCCAACATGTTTCTGCCTTATTTACATGTAATGTCCTCTGGCTGATCTATTTCTGTATTTTTGAAGAACTACTCAAGCCATTCAATTGATGTAAAAGTTAACAGCTGTGATCAAGTCTCCTTTACTCTTCACTCTTCTTTTGTAGCCAAACTTTTAGCATTTAACCTCTAACTGTAACTCGGCTCTATTAACTCCATTCCACCATCCTTTTGTCCTCCTATGAACCTTTTCTATCAAAATCTTTGTTTTTCTGAAGGCACGTTAATGAGATTTGAGAAGCATATTATCTGTTTGGCCGAATATACGACGTGATCAACTATATGAATATTTCATTGATGTTGTTGAATGCAGATGCATGTTTTGCCACCAGACTGGTGTGGGTCTGACGAGAAGTCTAACAATGTCGACTGTACAGTACCCATTGACACAGAGATTTCTGCAACTTATTCCCTGCTAAATATTACTCATACTGTAGTCTTCTCTTATTATGTCCCATTCTCATTATTATTCACTACATCGGGATGAATTTCATCAACCAGGTATCTCATCATCTTTGAGCTTGTCTGAGTCAACTTGTAAGTTGATACAATTCTCTCCATTTCTTATTTCTGTAAAGACCTTGCCATCATCAGTGAGCATATTCCTGTTAGAGCCCAACTCTCCAACGTGTCATTTACATAGTTATCATTGTCGTAGTTTGAACATGCAGGAGGATGCGAGGCGTGCATGGGTTAGAGCGCTTTAGGGGACGACATTATGACAATGGTCTGAATCAGGGCATTTGAAGTGGTTAGAAAAAAAACACAAAAAGGTATGTTGAACTTAAATGTGGATAGAAGAAACTTGTTTTGGTGCATTACATATGATACTGTTTTCACCAAACAAGGCCGTTCGTGGGAATGATTCCGAGCGCCTAGATAGCTCAGTTGGGAGAGCGTTAGACTGAAGATCTAAAGGTCCCCGGTTCGATCCCGGGTCTGGGCAGTTTCTTTTCTATGAACTTACCCAAATATTAGAGTATATTGACTTACCTAGTCTCAATATACCATTCGCACTCATATTTTTGTGTAGTATACACCTACTCTTATTATCGTTTTTCTGTAATTCTCACTCTCAAAATATAGTAATGTTCCACTCTTTCGTGTCTCTCTCTCTCTCTCTCTCTCTCTCTCCAGTACTTCATCTTGACCATCCCTGGTCACTCTGGTATAGGGGAATCATGCATATAATGTGTGTTGTTGTCCAAAGTGTGTGTGTGTGTGTGTGTGTCTGTGTAGTGACTGAGTGTGCGTTTATTGTATTTGATTTTAATACATAATATTACAATTGCCCAGACCCGGGATCGAACCGGGGACCTTTAGATCTTCAGTCTAACGCTCTCCCATCTGAGCTATCTAGGCGCTCTATGAAGCTTGTTGCTAAGTTATGTAATGATACATTGCTAATATCCTGGTCCTTCTTTCGGATACTTAAGTATGTAAAGACTGTAAGTTTTCAGTAACTCTTTAGCATTTCTATCTATAACCATTTACATTGCTGTTACAAAGGAAGTCTGTGCTCCCAAAACCAACAGGCCATTTGCATGCTTTTTGAACTTAGAATATCTCGCAGCAATACTTAAATCCTTTAATGTAAATATAGCCTTCAGCAATAACAATATTATAAAGAATATCAATCAAAAACTCGCCAGCAAATACTTAGGGCTGTGTTTACAGAATCCCTTGTAAAAGCTGTAATATGTTTCATGTTGGGCAGACTGGTAAGGAAAGGCGTCAGAGTTCTTTCCAATTTTTTTTTTTTTTGATATTATTACATCTCATTATCCCATCGATGTATCTATTAGACCCCTTTATATCTGTCTATCTGTCTGTCTGTCTATCTTTTTATATTCATCATTCTCATTTTCACTAACTCTCCCATTCTAGACCATCGTCAGTCGTACTGGCTCATTGGAAACGTGCAGAGAATATGATTTAGATTATTCAGTGTGTGTGTGTGTGTGTGTGTGTGTGTGTGTGTGTGTGTGTGTGTTTGATAACTTTTCTGGTTATTGCTTAATCAAACGGTAAGGGGGAAAGAGTTTTACACACGTATGGTCCCTATCTCTTAAACATTTTCTGCTTTCATACAGTTGTATGCTGTCCACATTTACGTTTTCTTCACTGTTTATTTCATTGATCCACTACTCTTATACCATAAAAGTAATTCTTTATATAGTTTCCAACTTGTCCCTGGCTTAATTGTATGTTATGATCTCCGGTTACTCTATTTCTGCACTTTTTAGAAACTATTCACGCCATTCAATGGATATAAAGTTGACGGCTGAGGTCAAGTCTCCCTTTACTCTTCACTCTTCTATTGTAATCAAACTTACGGCATTTAATCTCTTGCCGTAACTCGGTTCTCTTAACTCCAATGCCATCATTCTTTTGTCCTCCTGTGGACTTTTTCCATTAGAATCTTTGTTCTTCTCAAGGTACGTTAACGAGACTTGAGAAGCATATTATCGTTTTGGCCTGATATACGATGTGAACAACTTAACGAAAATTTCATTCAAGTTCATTAATGTAATTTTAAGTTTAGCCAGCAGACAACTTGTCTCGTTTACTATTTTCTCCCAAGGTGTGAGTCTGACGAGAAGTCCAACAATGTCAACCCTACAGTAACCATTAACACAGATTCCTGCAGCAATTTTCCTGCTCAGCAGTATTCGTAATGAAGCCTTTTACTCTGGCCCATCTTCATTATTATTCACTACCTCAGATTGATTTTCATCAACCAGGTATCACACCAATTTGAGCTTGTCTGAGTGAAGTCGTAAATTGATACAATCTCCCCATTTCTTATTTCTCTAAAATCCTTGGCATCATCCGTAAACATATTCATGTCGGAGCACAAATCTTCCTGCGAGTCATTTACATAGATATCATTATTAAAGCCTGAACTTGCAGGAGGGTGCAAGGCGTGCATGGGATACAACGTTTTAGGGGCGTCATCATGACAATGGTATGAATCAGAGCTTACGAAGTGGTCAGGGAAACCACAAAAAGATCTGTTGGACATAAGTATGGATAGCAGGTCCTTGTTGTGGTACATTACATATGGTACTACGTTCATCTCAATAGGCTGTTCTCGTTGATAATTCAGAGCGCCTAGATAGCTCAGATGGGAGAGCGTTAGACTGAAGATCTAAAGGTCCCCGGTTCGATCCCGGGTCTGGGCAGTTTCTTATCTTTGAATTTGCCCAAATATTATAGTGCATAGACTTGCCTAGTCTAAATATACCTACACACACTTACATATTCTGTGTATACTCATATTCTCTTATTGTTTCTCTCTAACTTTCATAAAATAACGTTCCACCCTTTCGTCTCTCTCGCTCTCTCTTTCCCTCTGTCTCTCACTTTCTTTGCTTTTCAGTACCTCATCTATTCTTGTTCACCCCCAGGGGAATTGTGCATAGTAGAAAAGTGTGTTGTGTTGCCCAAAGTGTGTGTCTGTATGTCCGTGCAATGACTGAGAGAGTCTACGGCACTTGTTCTTAGATTTAGTGCATGAATATTGCAATTGCCCAGACCCGGGATCGAACCGGGGACCTTTAGATCTTCAGTCTAACGCTCTCCCATCTGAGCTATCTAGGCGCTCTGAATTATCAACGAGAACAGCCTATTGAGATGAACGCAGTACCATATGTAATGTACCACAACAAGGATCTGCTATCCATACTTATGTCCAACAGATCTTTTTGTCGTTTCCCTGACCACTTCGTACGCTCTGATTCATACCATTGTCATGATGACACCCCTAAAACGTTGTATCCCATGCACGCCTTGCATCCTCCTGCAAGTTCAGGCTTTAATAATGATATCTATGTAAATGACTCGCAGGAAGATTTGTGCTCCAACATGATTATGTTTACGGATGATGCCAAGGTTTTTAGAGAAATAAAGAAATGGGGAGATTGTATCAATTTACGACTTCACTCAAGCTCAAATTGGTGTGATACCTGGTTGATGAAAATCAATCTGAGGTAGTGAATAATAATGAGAAGATTATTGATAAGCTATGAAATGATACATTGTTAATATCCTAGTCCTTCTTTCGGATACTTAAGTCTGTAAATACTCTTATGTTTTCAGTAACCTTTTAGCATTTCAACTGTGACCATTTACATTACCGTTACAACGGTAGTGTGCGCTTCTGCCAAAACCAACAAGCCATTTGCGTGCCTCTTTAACTTGGAATATCTCCCACCTAATAATCAAATCCTTTAGTGTAAATGTAGCCTTCAGCAATAACAATCCTATAAAGAATATCTTAGTCAAAAACTCGCCAGAATTTTTTTTCGGGTAGTGTTTACAGAATCCCTTGTAAAATTTGTAATATGTTTCATGGTAGGCAGATTGGTAAGGATAGGCGTCATAGCTCTCTTCAGCTTTTTTTTGATATTATTACATCTCATTGTCCCACTCGATCTATCTATTAAACCTTTCATACTGTCTCTCTGTTTATGTCAATATGTCTTTTTATTTATCAGTCTGTATATTCATTGTTGACCTTCGTCAGCCGTACTGGTTGAGAGGAAACATATAGAGAAGGCGAGTTTGTTGAGTTATCCAGTGTGTGTGTGTGTGTGTGTGTGTGTGTGTGAAAACTTAACATATTGTTATTTTCTATTTGTCCGGTGAAGGAAAGGAGATTAACTACACACGTGGGGTCACTGTCTCTTGAATATTTTCTATTTTCATACAACTGTATGCTGTCCACATTTACGTTTTCTTCACTCAGTTTATTCCAGTCATCCACAACTCTTACACTATAAAAGTAATTTTTTTACGTCTTTTCCAAAATGTTTCTGGCTTAATTTCTTGTAATGGCTTCCTGTTGCTCTATTTCTGCATTTTTGAAGAACTATTCACGCCATTGAATAGATATAAAAGTTAACGACTGTGATCAAGTCTCCCCTTATTCTTAACTCTTCTATTGTAATCTAGAGTTATGCCCTTCCACCTGTTGCTGTAACTCGGTTCTCTTAACTCCAATGCCATCATTCTTTTGTCCTCCTATGCACCTTTACTATAAGGATCTTTGTTCTTCTCAAGGTACGTTAACGAGACTTGAGAAGCATATTATCGGTTTGGCCTGATATACGATGTGAACAACTTGCTGAACATTCATGTTCTTGAATGCAATTCTAAGTTTTGCAAGCGGACAGCTTGTCTCCTTTACTATTCTCGTAAGATGGAAGTCGGACGAAAATTTCAACATTATAGACTCTGTGATACCCATTAACACAGAGATTCTTGCAGCTTATTCCCTGCTGAACAGTATTGGTAATGAAGCCTTCTTTTGATATGTCCCATCCTCATTATTATTCACTACATCGGGTTCAGTCTCGTCAATCAGGCATCACGCTAACTTTGAGCTTGTCTGAGTCAACTTGTAAATTGATTCAATCCTCTTCATTTCTTATTTGTATATTATCCTTGGCATCATCCGTAAGCATATTCATGTTGGAGCCCAACTCTTCCAACGAGTCATTTATACAGGTATGATTACCATAGCCTGGACATGCAGTGAGGTGTGAGACATGGGATGATTGTGATAAATTTCTGAATCATTGCATATGAAGCGGTCAGGGAAACCACAAGAAGGTCAGTTGGACTTAAATGTGGATAGGGGAACATCATTCTGGTGCATTACATATGGCACTTTTCTCAGCTCACGAGGGTATTCGTACGAATAACTCAGTCCGCTTAGATAGCCCAGTTGGGAGAGTGGTAGACTGAAGATTTAAAGGTCCCCGGGTCTCGGCAGCTTCTTATCTTTGAAATAACCCAAATATAAGATTGTATAGACTTGCCTCGTCTCAATATGCCTACACATTAGACTTACCTTGTCGCAATATGCCTACACATACTCACATTTTGTGTGTATACTCACGTTCTCTTTCTCTTTTCTCCCCAACTTTCGCTCTCAAAAAATAGTAACGTTCCACTCTTTCGTGACTGTCTCTTTATTATTCTCTCTCTCATTCCTTTTCAGTACCTCATCTATTTTTCACCAGTGCCAGTCACTTTGACTCAAGGGAATCATGCATAGAATGCGAGTGTGTGGTGTTATCCAAAGTATGTATGTGTATGTGTGTGTGTATGTGCAGTGGCTGGGAGAGTCTGCGTATTTTGTATTTGGATGTAGTTTATCAATATTACAATTGCCCAGACCCGGGATCGAACCGGGG
Source organism: Panulirus ornatus (assembly GCF_036320965.1). Taxonomy (NCBI): domain Eukaryota; kingdom Metazoa; phylum Arthropoda; class Malacostraca; order Decapoda; family Palinuridae; genus Panulirus; species Panulirus ornatus. The sequence continues at coordinate 32,540,056 of NC_092226.1, read as the reverse complement.
ACCTTTAGATCTTCAGTCTAACGCTCTCCCAACTGAGCTATCTAGGCGCCCTGAGAAGCTTACTGGTAAGTTATGAGATGATGCATTGCCAATATCCTAGTCATTCTTTCGGATACTTAAGTGTATAAATACTGTAACTTTTCAGTAATCGTTTGTAATTTCTATATGTAACCATTTACATTACCATTGCAAAGGAGGTCTTTGCTTCCTGCAAAACCAACAGGCCATTAGCATGCTTCTTTAACTTAGAATATCTCCCAACTAATACTTAAATCCTTTAATGTAAATGTAACCTTTAGCAATAACAATACTACAAGAAATATCTTAATCAAAAACTCACCAGAAGATTCTGCGGGCTGTGTTTACAGAATCCCCTGTAAAAGCTGTAATATGTTTCATGTCGGGCAGACTGGTACGGACAGACGTTAGAGCTCTTTCCAGATTTTTATATCATTACATTTCTCATTATTCTATTCTATCTATCTATTAAACTTGTTTTTCTGTCTTTGTCTATTTGTCAATCTGCCTCTATTTATCAATCTTCGTCTATTAATCTTTTTCGTTTTCATCAACTCTCTCATTTTTGACCTTCGTCAGCCGTAGTGGCTCAGGGGAAACGTATAATGTATTTATTGCCTTATCCATTATGTGTGTGTGTGTGTTTGTGTGTATATGTGTGTGTGTGTGTGTGTGTGTGTGTGTGTGTGTGTGTGTGTTTGATAACTTCGTAGTTAATTCCAGTTTTTCTGGAAAGAGAAGGGAGTTTTACACAAGTAGGGTCCCTATCTCTTGAACATTTTCTGCTTTCATGCAAATGTATGCTGTCCACATTGACGTTTTCTTCAATCAGTTTATTCTAGTCATCTATTACTCGTACATTATAAAAGTAATTCTTTACATCTTGTCCAACTTGTGTCTGGCTTATTTTCATGTTATTGCCTCCGATTGCTCTATTTTTACATTTTTGAAGAACTATTTACGTCATTCAATTCATGTAAAAGTTAACGGCTGTGATCAAGTCTCCCTCTCTTCACTCTTCTAGTGTAATCAAACTTATGGCATTTAATCTCTTGCTGTGACTCGGTTCTCTTAACTTCAATGCCATCATTCTTTTGTCCTCCTGTGGACTTTTTCTATCATAATCTTTGTTCTCCTCAACGTTCGTTAACGAGATTTGAGAAGCATATTATCGGTTTGTCCTAATATACGATGTGAACAACTTTATGTTGTAAGTTTTGCCAGCAGACAGCTTTTCTTCCTTACTATATTCTCTTAAGGTGAGAGTCAGAGGAGAAGTCCAAGAATGACAACTCCACAATACCCATAACACACAGATTCCTGCAGCTTATTTCCAGCTAAACATTATTCATAATGAAGCCTTTTCTTACTAAGTTCCGTCCTCATTATCATTCGCTGCCTCGGATTAAATTTCATCAACCAGGTATCACACCAAATTTGAGCTTCTCTGAGTCAAGTTGTAAGTTGATACAATCCTTTTCATTTCTTATTTCTATAAAGAACATCAGTGAACACATTCATGTTAGACCCCAACTCTTCGAACGAGTCAGTTACACATTTACCATTGCCATTGCCTGAACATGCAGGAGGGTGTGAGGCACGCACGGAATAGAGCAGTTTAGTGGGAGTTATTAAGACAATGGTCTGAATCAATGCATATGAAGTTGTTATACTAAACCACAAAAAAGTGTGTTGGTTTTAGGCTGTGGATAGCAGAACATTGTTTTGGTGCACTACATATAGCACTACTTTCAGCTCACTAGGCCGTTTGTGTGAATAATTCAGGGCGCCTAGATAGCTCAGTTGGGAGAGCGTTAGACTGAAGATCTAAAGGTCCCCGGTTCGATCCCGGGTCTGGGCAATGACAGGGGATGGACAAGAATCGATAGGATACTGAAAACGAGAGAGAGAGAGAGAGAGAGAGAGAGAGGAACGTTACTATTTTTTGAGAATGAAAGTTAGAGAAAAACGAGAAGAGTGCTGGTAAACACAGAAAATGTGTGAGCTTGCTTTTACATTGAGACTAGGTAAGTCTATACACTATTATTTGGATAAGTTCATAGAAAAGAAACTGCCCAGACCCGGGATCGAACCGGGGACCTTTAGATCTTCAGTCTAACGCTCTCCCAACTGAGCTATCTAGGCGCCCTGAGAAGCTTACTGGTAAGTTATAAGATGATGCATTGCCAATATCCTAGTCCTTCTTTCGGATACTTAAGTGTATAAATACTGTAACTTTTCAGTAATCGTTTGGGATTTCCATATGTAACCATTTACATTACCATTGCAAAAGAAGTCTGCTTCTTCCAAAACGAACAGGCCATTAGCATGCTTCTTAAACTTAGAATATCTCCCAACTAACACTTAAATCCTTTAATGCAAATGTATCCTTTAGCAATAACAATACTACAAAAAACATCTTAATCAAAAACTCACCAGAAGATTCATTGGGCTGTGTTTACAGAATCCCCTGTAAAAGCTGTAATATGTTTCATGTCGGGCAGACTGGTAAGGACAGACGTTAGAGCTCTTTCCAGATATCATTACATTTCTCATTATCCTATTCTATCTATCTATTAAACCTATTTTTCTGTCTGTCTCTGTCTATTTGTCAATCTGTCTCTATTTATCAATCTTTGTCAATTAATCTTTTTCATTTTCACCAACTCTCTCATTTTTTACTCAATCCCCTTTTGACAGTTCATGTGAATGGTGGTCTGCCACAATGTATCATATTCTTTACACTATTTTCTAATTTTTTCCATTGGTTTTCACATGCTTTCTTTTTCTTCGTCAGCCTTAGTGGCTCAGGGGAAACGTATAGAGAATGTATTTATTGCCTTATCCATTATGTGTGTGTGTGTGTTTAATAACTTCATAGTTAATTCCAATTTTTCTGGTAAGAGAAGGGAGTTTTACACAAGTATATTGAGACTAGGAAAGTCTATACACTCTATCTCTTGAACATTTTCTGCTTTCATGCAAATGTATGCTGTCCACATTGACGTTTTCTTCAATCAGTTTATTCCAGTCATCTATTACTCGTACATTATAAAAGTAATTCTTTACATCTTGTCCAACTTGTGTCTGGCTTATTTTCATGTTATTGCCTCCGATTGCTCTATTTTTACATTTTTGAAGAACTATTTGTCATTCAATTCATGTCAAAGTTAACGGCTGTGATCAAGTCTCCCTCTCTTAACTCTTCTAGTGTAATCAAACTTATGGCATTTGATCTCTTGCTGTTACTCGGTTCTCTTAACTCCAATGCCATCATTCTTTTGTCCTCCTGTGGACTTTTTCTATCATAATCTTTGTTCTCCTCAACGTTCGTTAACGAGATTTGAGAAGCATATTATCAGTTTGTCCTAATATACGAGTTGAACAACTTTATTTTCTTAAATGCAATTGTAAGTTTTGCCAGCAGACAGCTTTTCTTCCTTACTATATTCTCTTAAGGTGAGAAGTCCAACAATGACAACTCCACAATACCCATAACACACAGATTCCTGCAGGTTATTTCCAGCTAAACATTATTCATAATGAAGCCTTTTCTCACTAAGTTCCGTCCTCATTATTATTCACTGCCTCGGATTAAATCTCATCAACCAGGTATCACACCAAATTTGAGCTTCTCTGAGTCAAGTTGTAAGTTGATACAATCCTTTTCATTTCTTATTTCTATAAAGAACATCAAGTAACACATTCATGTTAAACCCCAACTCTTCGAACGAGTCAGTTACATATCTAACATTGTCATAGCCTGAACATGCAGGAGGGTGTGAGGCACGCACGGAATAGAGCGGTTTAGTGGGAGTTATTATGACAAAGGTCTGAATCAATGCATATGAAGTTGTTATACTAAACCACAAAGAAAGTGTGTTGGTTTTAGCTGTGGATAGCAGAACATTGTTTTGGTGCACTACATATAGCACTACTTTCAGCTCACTAGGCCGTTTGTGTGAATAATTCAGGGCCGCCTAGATAGCTCAGTTGGGAGAGCGTTAGACTGAAGATCTAAAGGTCCCCGGTTCGATCCCGGGTCTGGGCAGTTTCTTTTCTATGAACTTATCTAAATAATAGTGTATAGACTTACCTAGTCTCAATGTAAAAGCAAACTCACACATTTTGTGTGTTTACCAGCACTCTTCTCGTTTTTCTCTAACTTTCATTCTATGAAATAGTAACGTTCCACTCTCTCTCTCTCTCTCTCTCTCTCTCTCTCTCTCTCTCTCTCTCTCTCTCTCTCTCTCTCTCTCTCTCGTTTTCAGTACCCTATCGATTCTTGACCATCCCCTGTCATTGCCCAGACCCGGGATCGAACCGGGGACCTTTAGATCTCCAGTCTAACGCTCTTCTAACTGAGCTATCTAGGCGCCCTGAGAAGCTTACTGGTAAGTTATAAGATGATGCATTGCCAATATCCTAGTCCTTCTTTCGGATACTTAAGTGTATAAATACTGTAACTTTTCAGTAATCGTTTGGGATTTCCATATGTAAGCACTTACATTACCATTGCAAAAGAAGTCTGCTTCTTCCAAAACGAACAGGCCATTAGCATGCTTCTTAAACTTAGAATATCTCCCAACTAATACTTAAATCCTTTAATGTAAATGTAACCTTTAGCAATAACAATACTACAAAAAATATCTTAATCAAAAACTCACCAGAAGATTCTGCGGGCTGTGTTTACAGAATCCCCTGTAAAAGCTGTAATATGTTTCATGTCGGGCAGACTGGTAAGGACAGACGTTAGAGCTCTTTCCAGATATTTTATGTCATTACATTTCTCCTTATCCTATTCTATCTATCTATTAACCTATTTTTCTGTCTGTCTCTGTCTATTTGTCAATCTGCCTCTATTTATCAATCTTTGTCTATTAATCTTTTTCATTTTCATCAACTCTCTCATTTTTGACCTTCGTCAGCCGTAGTGGCTCAGGGGAAACGTATAGAGAATGTATTTATTGCCTTATCCATTATGTGTGTGTGTGTGTGTGTGTGTGTGTATGTTTGGGTGTGTGTGTGTGTGTGTGTTTAATAACTTCATAGTTAATTCCAGTTTTTCTGGAAAGAGAAGGGAGTTTTACACAAGTAGGGTCCCTATCTCTTGAACATTTTCTGCTTTCATGCATATGTATGCTGTCCACATTGACGTTTTCTTCAATCAGTTTATTCCAGTCATCTATTACTCGTACATTATAAAAGTAATTCTTTACATCTTGTCCAACTTGTTTCTGGCTTATTTTCATGTTATTGCCTCCGATTGCTCTATTTTTACATTTTTGAAGAACTATTTACGTCATTCAATTCATGTAAAAGTTAACGGCTGTGATCAAGTCTCCCTCTCTTCACTCTTCTAGTGTAATCAAACTTATGGCATTTAATCTCTTGCTGTTACTCGGTTCTCTTAACTTCAATGCCATCATTCTTTTGTCCTCCTGTGGACTTTTTCTATCATAATCTTTGTTCTCCTCAACGTTCGTTAACGAGATTTGAGAAGCATATTATCGGTTTGTCCTAATATACAATGTGAACAACTTTTGTTGTAAGTTTTGCCAGCAGACAGCTTTTCTTCCTTACTATATTCTCTTAAGGTGAGAGTCAGAGGAGAAGTCCAAGAATGACAACTCCACAATACCCATAACACACAGATTCCTGCAGCTTATTTCCAGCTAAACATTATTCATAATGAAGCCTTTTGTTGCTAAGTTCCGTCCTCATTATTATTCACTGCCTCGGATTAAATTTCATCAACCAGGTATCACACCAAATTTGAGCTTCTCTGAGTCAAGTTGTAAGTTGATACAATCCTTTTCATTTCTTATTTCTATAAAGAACATCAGTGAACACAATCATGTTAGACCCCTACTCTTCGAACGAGTCAGTTACATATTCAACATTATCATAGCCTGAACATGCAGGAGGGTGTGAGGCACACACGGAATAGAGCGGTTTAGTGGGAGTTATTATGACAGTGGTCTGAATCAGTGCATACGAAGTTGTTATACTAAACCACAAAAAAGAGTGGTGGTTTTGGCTGTGGATAGCAGAACATTGTTTTGGTGCACTGCATATAGCACTACTTTCAGCTCACTAGGACGTTTGTGTGAATAATTCGGGGCGCCTAGATAGCTCAGTTGGGAGAGCGTTAGACTGAAGATCTAAAGGTCCCCGGTTCGATCCCGGGTCTGGGCAGTTTCTTATCTATGAACTTACCCAAATAATAGAGTGTTTGGACTTACCTAGTCTCAGTATAAAAGCAAACTCATACATTTTGTGTGTATACCAGCACTCTTCTTCTCGTTTTTCTCTAACTTTCATTCTCAAAAAATAGTAACGTTCCACTCCTCTCTCTCACACACGTTTTCAGTACCCTATCGATTCTTGGCCATCCCCTGTCATACCGGCTCAGGGGAATCATGCATAGAATGTGAGTGTGGTGTTATTCGAAGTGTGTGTGTGTGTGTGTGTATGCGTGTCCCTGCAGTGACTGAAACAATCTGTCTCTCTTTTATATTTATGTAGTATATAAGTATTACAATTTATGTAGTATATAAGTATTTATGTAGTATATAAGTATTTAATGTATGTATGACTCATGGTGAGGTGCCTAAGGATTGGCGGAATGCGTGCATAGTGCCATTGTACAAAGGCAAAGGGGATAAGAGTGAGTGCTCAAATTACAGAGGTATAAGTTTGTTGAGTATTCCAGGTAAATTATATGGGAGGGTATTGATTGAGAGGGTGAAGGCATGTACAGAGCATCAGATTGGGGAAGAGCAGTGTGGTTTCAGAAGTGGTAGAGGATGTGTGGATCAGGTGTTTGCTTTGAAGAATGTATGTGAGAAATACTTAGAAAAGCAAATGGATTTGTATGTAGCATTTATGGATCTGGAGAAGGCATATGATAGAGTTGATAGAGATGCTCTGTGGAAGGTATTAAGAATATATGGTGTGGGAGGCAAGTTGTTAGAAGCAGTGAAAAGTTTTTATCGAGGATGTAAGGCATGTGTACGTGTAGGAAGAGAGGAAAGTGATTGGTTCTCAGTGAATGTAGGTTTGCGGCAGGGGTGTGTGATGTCTCCATGGTTGTTTAATTTGTTTATGGATGGGGTTGTTAGGGAGGTGAATGCAAGAGTTTTGGAAAGAGGGGCAAGTATGAAGTCTGTTGGGGATGAGAGAGCTTGGGAAGTGAGTCAGTTGTTGTTCGCTGATGATACAGCGCTGGTGGCTGATTCATGTGAGAAACTGCAGAAGCTGGTGACTGAGTTTGGTAAAGTGTGTGAAAGAAGAAAGTTAAGAGTAAATGTGAATAAGAGCAAGGTTATTAGGTACAGTAGGGTTGAGGGTCAAGTCAATTGGGAGGTGAGTTTGAATGGAGAAAAACTGGAGGAAATAAAGTGTTTTAGATATCTGGGAGTGGATCTGGCAGCGGATGGAACCATGGAAGCGGAAGTGGATCATAGGATGGGGGAGGGGGCGAAAATTCTGGGAGCCTTGAAGAATGTGTGGAAGTCGAGAACATTATCTCGGAAAGCAAAAATGGGAATGTTTGAAGGAATAGTGGTTCCAACAATGTTGTATGGTTGCGAGGCGTGGGCTATGGATAGAGTGGTGCGCAGGAGGATGGATGTGCTGGAAATGAGATGTTTGAGGACAATGTGTGGTGTGAGGTGGTTTGATCGAGTAAGTAACGTAAGGGTAAGAGAGATGTGTGGAAATAAAAAGAGCGTGGTTGAGAGAGCAGAAGAGGGTGTTTTGAAATGGTTTGGGCACATGGAGAGAATGAGTGAGGAAAGATTGACCAAGAGGATATATGTGTCGGAGGTGGAGGGAACGAGGAGAAGAGGGAGACCAAATTGGAGGTGGAAAGATGGAGTGAAAAAGATTTTGTGTGATCGGGGCCTGAACATGCAGGAGGGTGAAAGGAGGGCAAGGAATAGAGTGAATTGGAGCGATGTGGTATACCGGGGTTGACGTGCTGTCAGTGGATTGAATCAGGGCATGTGAAGCGTCTGGGGTAAACCATGGAAAGCTGTGTAGGTATGTATATTTTGCGTGTGTGGACGTATGTATATACATGTGTATGGGGGTGGGTTGGGCCATTTCTTTCGTCTGTTTCCTTGCGCTACCTCGCAAACGCGGGAGACAGCGGCAAGAAAAAAAAAAAAAATAAGTATTACAATTGCCCAGACCCGCGATCGAACCGGGGACCTTTAGATCTTCAGTCTAACGCTCTCCCATCTGAGCTATCTAGGCGCTCTGAGAAGCTTGCCAGCAGACAGCTTTTCTTCCTTACTATATTCTAGTCTAATATCCTAGTCCCTCTTTCGGATATTTAAGAGTGTGAATACTGTAAGTTTTCAGTAACTCTTTAGCATTTCTATCTATAACCATTTACATTGCCGTTACAAAGGAAGTCTGTGCTTCTTCCAGATCCAACAGGCCATTTCCATGCTTCTTGAACTTAGAATATCTCCCAACCAATACCTAGATATATCGTTTCGCAATAACAATACGATGAAAAATATCTTAATCGAAAATTCTTCGGGCTGTGTTTACAGAATCCCTTGTAAAAGCTGTAATATGTTTCATAATGGGTAGAATGTTAAGCGGGGGCGTTAGAGTTCTTTCCAGATTTTTTATTTTTATTGCATCTCTCATTTTCCCATTCGATTTATCTATTAGACATTTTATTCTGTCTGTGTCTATCTGTCAGTCTGTCTTTCTATCTATCAATCTTTGTATATTCATCTTTCTCATTTTCACTAACTCTTCCATTCTAGACCATCGTCAGTCGTACTGGCTCATTGGAAACGTGCAGAGAATGTGAGTTTAGATTATTTAGTGCATGTGTGTGTGTGTGTGTGTGTGTGTGTGTGTGTATGTGTGTGTTTGTGTGTGTGTGTGTGATACCTTTTCTGGTTATTACTTATTTGTGCGGTAAGGGGAAAGGAGTTTTACCCACGTAGGGTCCATATCTCTTGAACATTTTCTACATTCATACTATTGTATGCTATCAATATTTACTCCTATATCATGAAAGTAATATTTTATATAATTTCCAACATGTTTCTGGCTTATTTTCATGTCACGGCCTCCAGTTGCTCTATTTCTATGTACTTGAAGAACTCTTCACGCCTTTCAGTGGATATAAAAGATAAAGCTGTGAGGAAGTCTCCCCTTACTGTTCACTCTTCTATTGTAGTTAGACGTAGGGCATTTAATCTCTTGCTGTAACTCAGTTCTCTTAACTCCAGTGCCATCATTCTTTTGTCCTCCTTTGGACATTTTCTATTAGAATCTTTGTTCTTCTCAAGGTACGTTAACGAGACTTGGGAAACATAGACTTGTTTTGGCCTAATATATGATGTGAACAACTTGCTGAATATTTAATTCAAGTTCTTGAAGACAATTGTAAGTTTTGTCAGCAAACAGCTTGTCTCCTTCACTATTTTCGTAAGTTGGTAGTCAGACGAGAATTACAACAATGTCGACTCTATGGTACGAATTAACACACAGATTCCTGTAGCTTATTCCATGCTAAACTGTATTCTTAATGAAGCTTTCTTTTGCTATGTCCCATCCTCATTATTATTCACTACCTCGGGTTGAATTTCATCAACCAGGTATCGCACGAACTTTGAGCTTGTCTGAGTCAACTTGTGAGTTGATACAATTCTCTTCATTTCTTATTTCTCTAAAATCCTTGGCATCATCAGTTAAGATATTCATGTTAGAGCCCAACTCTTCCAACGAGTTATTAACATAGTTACCATTGTCATTGCTGGATCATGCAGGAGGGTGCGAGGCGTGCATGGGATAGAGTGTTTTTGTGGTCTACATTATGACAATAGTCTGAGTCAGGGCATATGAAGCGGCCAGGGAGACCACAAAATGATCAGTTGGACTTAAGTGTTGATAGCAGATCTTTGTTCTAGTACATTACATATGGCACTGTTTTCAGCTCACTAGGGTGTTCGTTTGAATAATTCAGGGCGCCTAGATAGCTCAGTTGGGAGAGCGTTAGACTGAAGATCTAAAGGTCCCCGGTTCGATCCCGGGTCTGGGCAGTTTCTTACCTATTATCTTACCCAAATATTAGAGTGTATAGATTTCCCTAGTCTCAGTATACCTACACACACTCACATTTTGTGTTTATACTAGCGTTCTTACTCGTTTCCCTCTAACTTTCACTCACAAAAATGGTAACGTTCCACTCATCTCTCTCACACACGTTTTCAGTACCCTATCGATTCTTGACCATCCCCTGTCATTGCCCAGACCCGGGATCGAACCGGGGACCTTTAGATCTTCAGTCTAACGCTCTCCCAACTGAGCTATCTAGGCGCCCTGAGAAGCTTGCCAGCAGACAATTTGTCTTCTTTACTATATTCTCTTAAGGTGAGAGTCAGACGAGAGATCCAACAAGGACAACTCTACAATACCCATATCACACAGATTCCTGCAGCTTATTTTCAGCTAAACATTTATTCATAATGAAGCCTTTTCTTACTAAGTTCCGTCCTCATTATTATTCACTGCCTCGGATTAAATTTCATCAACCAGGTATCACACCAAATTTGAGCTTCTCTGAGTCAAGTTGTAAGTTGATACAATCCTTTTCATTTCTTATTTCTATAAAGAACATCAGTGAACACTTTCATGTTAGACCCCTAACTCTCCGAACGAGTTATTTACATTTTTAACATTATCATAGCCTAAACATGCAGGAGGGTGTGAGGCACGCACGGAATAGAGCGGTTTAGTGGGAGTTATTATGACAATGGTCTGAATCAATGCATATGAAGTTGTTATACTAAACCACAAAAAAGTGTGTTGGTTTTAGCTGTGGATAGCAGAACATTGTTTTGATGCACTACATATAGCACTACTTTCAGCTCACTAGGACGTTTGTGTGAATAATTCAGGGCGCCTAGATAGCTCAGTTGGGAGAGCGTTAGACTGAAGATCTAAAGGTCCCCGGTTCGATCCCGGGTCTGGGCAGTTTCTTATCTATGAACTTACCCAAATATTAGAGTGTATAGATTTCCCTAGTCTCAGTATAAAAGCAAACTCATACATTTTGTGTGTATACCAGCACTCTTCTCGTTTTCTCTAACTTTCATTCTCAAAAAATAGTAACGTTCCACTCCTCTCTCTCACACACGTTTTCAGTATCCTATCGATTCTTGACCATCCCCTGTCATTGCCCAGACCCGGGATCGAACCGGGGACCTTTAGATCTCCAGTCTAACGCTCTTCTAACTGAGCTATCTAGGCGCTCTGAGAAGCTTGCCAGCAGACAACTTTTCTTCCTTACTATATTCTCTTAAGGTGAGAGTCAGAGGAGAAGTCCAAGAATGACAACTCCACAATACCCATAACACACAGATTCCTGCAGCTTATTTCCAGCTAAACATTATTCATAATGAAGCCTTTTCTTACTATGTCCTGTCCTCATTATTATTCATTGCCTCGGGTTGAATTTCATCAACCAGGTATCACACCAAATTTGAGCTTCTCTGAGTCAAGTTGTAAGTTGATACAATCCTTTTCATTTCTTATTTCTATAAAGAACATCAGTGAACACTTTCATGTTAGACCCCAACTCTTCGAACGAGTCAGTTACATATCTAACATTGTCATAGCCTGAACATGCAGGAGGGTGTGAGGCACGCACGGAATAGAGAGGTTTAGTGGGAGTTATTATGACAAAGGTCTGAATCAATGCATATGAAGTTGTTATACTAAACCACAAAAAAAGTGTGTTGGTTTTAGCTGTGGATAGCAGAACATTGTTTTGGTGCACTACATATAGCACTACTTTCAGCTCACTAGGCCGTTTGTGTGAATAATTCAGGGCGCCTAGATAGCTCAGTTGGGAGAGCGTTAGACTGAAGATCTAAAGGTCCCCGGTTCGATCCCGGTCTGGGCAGTTTCTTATCTATGAACTTACCCAAATATTAGAGTGTATAGATTTCCCTAGTCTCAGTATAAAAGCAAACTCATACATTTTGTGTGTATACCAGCACTCTTCTCGTTTTTCTCTAACTTTCATTCTCAAAAAATAGTAACGTTCCACTCCTCTCTCTCACACACGTTTTCAGTATCCTATCGATTCTTGACCATCCCCTGTCATTGCCCAGACCCGGGATCGAACCGGGGACCTTTAGATCTCCAGTCTAACGCTCTTCTAACTGAGCTATCTAGGCGCTCTGAGAAGCTTGCCAGCAGACAGCTTTTCTTCCTTACTATATTCTCTTAAGGTGAGAGTCAGAGGAGAAGTCCAAGAATGACAACTCCACAATACCCATAACACACAGATTCCTGCAGCTTATTTCCAGCTAAACATTATTCATAATGAAGCCTTTTCTTACTATGTCCTGTCCTCATTATTATTCATTGCCTCGGGTTGAATTTCATCAACCAGGTATCACACCAAATTTGAGCTTCTCTGAGTCAAGTTGTACGTTGATACAATCCTCTTCATTTCTTATTTCTATAAAGAACATCAGTGAACACTTTCATGTTAGACCCCTAACTCTTCGAACGAGTCAGTTACATATTTAACATTGTCATAGCCTGAACATGCAGGAGGGTGTGAGGCACGCACGGAATAGAGCGGTTTAGTTTGAGTTATTATGACACTGGTCTGAATCAGTGCATATGAAGTGGTATACTAAACCACAGAAAGGTGTGTTGGTTTTGGCTGTGGACAGCAGAACATTGTTTTGGTGCATTACATATGGCATTAATTTCAGCTCACTAGGCCGTTCGTGTGAATAATTCAGGGCGCCTAGATAGCTTAGTTTGGAGAGCAGTAGAATGAGGATCTACAGGTCCCCGGTCCGATCCCGTGTCTGGGCAGTTTCTTATCTATGAACTTACCCAAATATTAGAGTGTATAGACTTACCTAGTCTCAATATACCAATACACGCTTGCATTTTGTGGGTAAACTTGCATCTTTTTCTTTTTTTTCTCTCTCTCTCTCTGCTTTTCAGTACCTCTTCTATACTTGACCATCTCTGGTCACATAGGCTCAGGGAAACGTGCATAGAATACGAGTGTGTGGTGTTATCCAGAGATTGTGTGTGTGTGTGTGTGTGTGTGTGTGCCGTGACTAAGAGAGTCTGCGCTTCTTGTATTTGGATATAGTCAAAAAATATTGCCATTGCCCAGACCCGGGATCGAACCGGGGACCTTTAGATCTTCAGTCTAACGCTCTCCCATCTGAGCTATCTAGGCGCTCTGAAAGTCTTACAGGTACTTCGTCAGAACTGTGTCTAATTATTCTTTATCATTACATTTTTTCTCTCCATATGTTTGTTTACCTTTCAATTCCTATCTCTGTCTAAATACCTATCTATCTGTTTTCATCAACGATTGTAATGATGTCCCTCCCCAGCAGTACTGACTTAGAGGAAACGTGCGTTGAATTTAAGTGTGTGTGTGTGTGTGTGTGTGTGTGTGTGTGTGTGTGTGTGTTGTCGTCTTACGAACATAATCTCGTTTCTGTTAATTTTTACTTAGTTCGCCAGTACTCTATTCCCCCCTTCGAAACACCAACTTTGGCACTGTGTGAGAAGTCAGGGGTTATCCCTGCGCGGCGTCTATGCTAACTTTGCTTAGGAAGGACACTGCTGTTCCGGTCGGGACGCCCAGCGTTGTGCTGCTCACATAGTCCAGGTTTCCCTTGCCGGGATCAGGTCTTACATCACATCTACTTCTTGTTCCTCCCAGTCATGGTATGATCACTCCTGCTCTGATGTGTTGCATCAGGGATGGTGCCTACCGGACCACAAAACTCCTCTCTTCCCTTCAAACTTGATCCTCATTCGTTTCTGCTGCTGTTCTTCGCGAAGTCGATCACACCTCCTTGAAAACAAAGTGTGCCCTACTTGACATCATCGTCATCTGCTGATATATCTTTTTCGTCCTTAACCAGAAGCAACTCCAAAAACTTGTGTAATTCAACCTTTCTTCCTCTTTCCCGCCTTGATCAATATATTGCTAGCTGTCCAACCGATAGAGCCGCTCTTTTTGCACCTTGTTCCCTTCTATCTCAGCTTTGGATGGTTGAGATTCTAACCCTCACCTCCACCCGCTGAACCAATGCCAACTCCTGTATTCTCCTCAGGCAGGGTCTTCCAGGTACTCTTAAAAGATCCAGGTGGACAAGGCGTATGGCTCACATGGCAGTATCTCCTTGTGTTCTACGGGAGTGTGCCTCTGAAAATTCCTTGCTCGTTTTTTTCGCCTCTGTCTAAGGACCCCGACTTTTCCCTTCACTTGGAAACACGCCATCGAAAAAGAAGAATGCTCTAACCCCTCAATTTCTTGCCCCATTGCTATCATGTCTGTTGTCTTTAGAGCCTTTGAAACTCCACAAAACTCTCACTTCCTCAAACGCTTTGAATCCCACTCCCTTTTTTGATCAACAGGATGGATTTCGCAGTGCCAGGTCTTGTGTTGATCATCTCTCATCAGGTCCTCTTCTCTCAGGGGTTTAGGTTAAACTGTTATCGTAGTCCTCGACATCCCCGAAGTATTTGAAAGCGTGTGGTAAATGTCTCTGTTTCTACATTTCCGCTTTGCTCATTCTTCTAATACATAGCTTTCGCTCTGGCAGTTATAGTCATCGATGGAGTGACTTCGCTCTCCTATTCTGTCAACAGTGGCGTTCCTCAGGGTTCTCTCTTACACCTTACTCTCTTTCTTCTCCAAGTAAATGATCATCTCTCCTTCTTCTTCCATCCCTGTTCACACTTCTGATGATGATGATTCCACTTTACATACCTCACCTCACTTTCCCACCCCTTTAGTAGTTGTTTTCTCTCCTGTACTGATCCCATTTCCTCTCTCAGCCCCGACCTGTGCAGCATCTCACAGCGGGGATGCAGTAACTTTGTGTAATTTAATGGTGCTAAAGGGTAATTTCTCTCTACCCTTGCTTAAGATTAATTCGTTTCCATTTTCAATATGAAAACACTTGAGTTCAACCCTGTAACATCGTAAACATTTTGGGTATGACCATGTCCTCCATTCTGTCATGGAACCCGCGTATAATACCAGCATCACAGGCTGTTTCCCAAAATCTTTGGTTTGACTCGCCCAAATATGGAATACTGTTCACGCGTCTGAGTTGACTCATCTTCCATCTTGGTAATATCGAGCGTGAAATAGAAAAACCTTCCGTCTCATTCATTCTTCTGGTATCACTTCTCGTCAACGTCCATTCCCATACGTCGCGTTGTTATTGCAGTCTCTCTGTTCAGTGGACCATATATTGGCCATTGTTCTCGTTGATTGTTTCAACATGTCATGAAATTCACACATTGTGTGCACCTCTCTCTCTCTCTCTCTCTCTCTCTCTCTCTCTCTCTCTCTCTCTCTCTCTCTCTAGTTACCTATCTGTCTCCCATGCTTGGCCGGAAAATACGGTCACTCTTTCTCTTGTATCTAACCTCTTGCTTCACCTCTCTCCACTTTGCTCTCTCTCTCTCTCTCTCTCTCTCTCTCTCTCTCTCTCTCTCTCTCTCTCTCTCTATCCGCAGCTTCTATTATTGACCATCCCCAGTCACACTGGCTCAGGGGAATCGTGTGTAGAGTGCGGGTGTGTCGTGTTATGCAGGGTGTGTGTGTGTTTCTGTAACGTGACTAAGGGAGTCTGCGCCTCTCGTAGTAATGTGAAATTCATGAACATTAAAAATTGCCCAGACCCGGGATCGAACCGGGGACCTTTAGATCTTCAGTCTAACGCTCTCCCATCTGAGCTATCTAGGCGCTCTGAAAAGCTTGCTGCTAAGTTATATAATGATATTCGTCAGAGCTCTTTCCGGTTTTCTGGAATCAGTCTTAGTTTCGCTGAGTATACCCCTCACCAGCGACATAAATGACTTGTGGACCACTGTTAATATCATCAAATTTAGGCTTGATATCTTCATCTGTAATTGGCCTCTCATAATTTCGATACCACAGTGCCTTTATCCTCCTTATGGACCTTTCTACTAGACTCTTTGTTCTTCTCAAGCTACGGTAACAAGACTGCGAGATGCATATTATCGTTTTGGTATAATTTACGATGTTAACATGTTGACAGATTTATTCATCTGTGTTCTCTATTGTAGTTGTAATGTTTACCAGCTGACGGTTTCTTTAGCATTCTCTCAAGGTAGAACTCTGACAAAAAATTAGATAACATGGACTCCAAAGTCCTTATACCACTCGGATACCCCCAGCTTACCCCCTGATAAACAGTATTCTTTCAGGATGTCCCGTGCTTTTTATTTTTTGCGTTTGCTCGAGATGAATTTCATCCACAATGTATCATACCGATTTTAGAATGTATATCACCATGCAAGTTGCAGTCCTCTTCAAGTTTTACTTCTGTATTGACCCTTGCTTCATTTGTAAGCACAGTCAGGTCAGAGCCCAATCCTTTCAGCGTGGTTACTACATGTTATCAGGGCCTGAGCATGCAGGAGAGTATGCGACGCCCGTGGGATAAAGCAAATCAGAACGATGTGGTATACAGGGGGCGACATGATGACAGTGGGCTGAATCGGGGCGTATGAAGCAGTCAGGGCAAGCCACAATAAAGACTGTTTGGCTGTAGCTATGAGGACCTTCTTTTGGTGCGTTAAACTGACAGTGATTTCAACTCAGAGCGCCTAGATAGCTCAGCTGGGAGAGCGTTAGACTGAAGATCTAAAGGTCCCCGGTTCGATCCCGGGTCTGGGCAGTTTCTTATCTAATATTAGATATTAGTGAAAGAGTAAAGAGAGTTTTATGGGCCTGACTTGCTGTGAAGGAATGCAAGAGACTTGATGCAAAAGAGCGAGCGGCAGGAGGTCAAGAAGAAAGTGCAAGGGTTGAAATAGTGGGCAAATATTAGGATATGTGGACTTACTAAATCTCAACACACCTCCAACGCACTCGCAGCTTGTGTGTACTTTCATATATTTCTCTCTCTCTTCCTTGCTTTCTCTCCCCATCATCCATTCTCACATATGATTGATGTTTACTCTTTCCTCTTATCTTTCTCTTTCTCAACTCTGTTTCTATTTTTCTTTCTCCTTTTCATGACCTCTCCTATTCCTGACCACCCCGTCACACTAGCTCTGGGAAATCTTGTATAGAATGTGGCTGTGTGGTGTTATCCAGAGTGTGTGTGTGTGTGTCTGTACTGTGAGAAAGAGGAGTCTACGCCTCTCGAATTGGCATAAAGTTCACAACGAATATTCTAAACTGCCCAGACCCGGGATCGAACCGGGGACCTTTAGATCTTCAGTCTAACGCTCTCCCATCTGAGCTATCTAGGCGCTCTGACAAGCTTACTGGTAAGTTATAAGATGATACTCGTCTGAGCTCTTTCCTGGATTTCTTTAATATTACATTTCTCTTTTCATTAATCTGTCTTTCTGTCTATTCATCTATTCGTCTTTCTCCTTTGTGCCAACTCTTTCTTGACCATTGTCAGCCGTCACTGGCTCGGGGGAAACGTGCATAGAATGTGTGTGTGTGTGTGTGTGTGTGTGTGTGTGTGTGTGGGTGGGTGGGTGTGTGGTGTGTGTGTGGGTGGGTGTGTGGTGTGTGAGTGTGTGTGTGTGTGTGTGTGTGTGTGTGTGTGTGTGTGTGTGTGTGTGTGTGTGTGTGTAACTCGAATACTTTCTATCATACAACTTGTGTATGTTGTCCACAGTTACAGTTTCCTCACTCGGTTCATTCCGGTCATCCACTGATCTAGTACAACAACAAATGGCTTTGACCTCTGATTGTTCTGTGTCTGCGTATTTCGAAGAACTGGTCACAATTGACGTCGTCAAATTGTTAGGAAAAAAATTAAGTGTTGCAGTCACGTCTCCCATTTCTCATTCTTCTTTTCTTATGATCAAATTATTGACATGTCACCTCTTACTGTAATTCAGCCTCTCTTAATTCCGCTACCACAAAGTTTTTTTTCCCCTCTTTGGACTTTTTCTGTTGACACCTTCGTTCTTCTGTAGGTGCGATAACGAGACTTGAAATTTGGGTGTGTGTGAAAGGAGAAACTTAAGAGTAACTGTGAATAAGAGCAAGGCTGTCTGGAAAAGAGAAAAGTTACTTGGATTGTGAGTTTGAATGGGAATAACTGGAAGGAATTGGAATGTTTTAGATACCTAGGAATAGATATGGCAGAGAATGCAGCTGTGGATGCTGAAGTGAGTGAGTGATAGGTTGGATGAGGAAGCCAAGGTCTTAGACGCATTGAGGAATGTGTGGAAAGAGACGTCTCTGTCTTTAAGGGTAAAGATGGGTTATGTGTGATGGTATAGTAACTCCGTAGGTGTTGTATGGACGCGAGGCGTAGGACTCAGAGAAAATTGTAAAGGATAGGATGACAATGTTGGAAGTGATATTGTAGGGGACAGTATGTGGCGGGAGGAGGAGTGATCGAATATAAAATGAAGGGGTAAGTGAGAGGTTTGGTAGCAAGGGGAATATGTCGGAAAGAGAAAAGGATGACTGAGAGGGTCTACACGTCGGCAGTGGTAGGAACAAGGAAAAGTGTGAACAAAGGAGGTGGAAGAATGGAGTGAAAGATGTTTTGTAGGTTCGGAGCCTGAACATGCAGGAGGATGCAAGGCGTGCAAGGATTAGAGCAAATTGAGCCGTTTACTGGGGACATCGTGCTGCCAAAGAGCTTAACCAAGGCATATGAGATGTAGGGAAAACCATTGAAAGAGTCGTGATGCCTTACTATGGATATGGAACCCTAGTTTCGGCTTATCATACATGACAGCTAGAGAGTGGATTTGGGCTTTACCTCCTAACAAGGGAATTAGCGAGCGTGTATGAAAGAAACGAAAGAAAAATAGAACTTTTCATATATAGATCGATAGGTAGATAGACAGACGAGTAGGTAGAATGAAAGATAGATGTAATAAGAAAGAAACTTGGACAGAACTCTGGCGAGTATGATATTACTATTTATCAGTAAGCTTTTCAGAGCGCCTAGATAGCTCAGTTGGGAGAGCGTTAGACTGAAGATCTAAAGGTCCCCGGTTCGATCCCGGGTCTGGGCAGTTTCTCATGAATGAAGTTCATCCAAATACAAGAGCATATACACTTACCTACGTAGTCTCAACATACCAACACACATACTGTGTGTACAATCACATGCTCACTTTCTTTTCTCTTTCATTTTTTCATGAATGATTGCATTCCACATTCTCTCTCTCTCTCTCTCTCTCTCTCTCTTCTCTCTCTCTCATATTCACCTCCAACCAACTCTTTCACCCTTTCTGTTGTATCCAAGCTCTCTCTCTGCCAGCCCCAATCTCCCTCTTTCTGCTCATCTGTCTGTCTGTCTGTCTGTCCTTTTCACTCTCTCTCTCATTCATGTCCATCGTCGGGCACACTGACTCAGGGGTACCATGTATGGAACGCAGGTGTGTGGTGTTTTCCGGGGTCTGCGCCTCTGGTGTTTGGGTAAAATTCATGAAATGATAAGATTGCCCAGACCCGGGATCGAACCGGGGACCTTTAGATCTTCAGTCTAACGCTCTCCCATCTGAGCTATCTAGGCGCTCTGGGTTTCACGCAAGTTACATGATACAATAGTTCAGAGCTCTTCCTAGTTATGTAACTCTCTCTCTCTCTCTCTCTCTCTCTCTCTCTCTCTCTCTCTCTCTCTCTCTCTCTCTCTCTCTCTCTCTCTCTCTCTAATCGTATTTCAGTAGGAGTTCAGATGAATTAGTGTCCTGAAAGTTTACAATACGCTTCATGCTTCACGGAAGTGATCCGCCTCATCAGGTATGACCAGCTGGCAAAGTATTAGCTCTAAACACAAGCGCACAGAACCTGTGTACCCTCCTACCGCCATGCCGGTGTAGACACTGTGTCCTGGCCGGTGAAGGGGGAAGTGGGGTGGGTGTCTTGTGGTTAAGGGGGTGTCATGCGTGTTCAGCCAATCTTCTTATGCCATCTTGCCTTGATTGTTATTTCATGATGATTCGGTTGGCAAAAAAATGGCTCTGGTTAATGATACCTGCGGGATAGCTTATAGTTATTAACATTAGTAATTAAGACAGATTCAGTGACATTACGGGTAGCATAATCCGATGAGGGGATACAATACGACTGGGTTGTTAAGATCTAGGGGGTCTAATTAGCTCAATCTACACTCTTGTTGCAATGTGTGGTGCAGTGAAACACGTTTCTGTATCCACAGCCAAGCCGAGCTGACCATGTGGTTTCCTCTGACTGCTCCATATGCCCTGATTCCGCATCACGTCGCCCCCCGTGTACCTTATCATTCTAATTCGTTCTGTCCTCACGTCGCCCCCCATATACCATATCATTCTAATTCGTTCTGTCCCATACACATCCTGCATATGCAGATCCTGACAAGTCTATTCAAGGTTTACTGGAGAGGTTGGGCTCCTGCCTGACTACGTTTGCCGATGATGCCAAGGTGCTTAAAGAAGTAATAGTGGACGATTGTTGTATCACCTTGAAAGATGACTTAGACAAACGCCAATGTTAGCGTGATGATACGTGGGTGATGAAATACAACCTGAGTAAATGCAGAATGATGAGGATGGGACGTAGTGAGGGAGGGTTCAGTGCGAATACTGTCTAGCTGGGAATAAGCTGCAGGAATGTGTGTGTTAATGGGGCTGTTGTAGTCAACATTTGACGTAACTTCTCTTGGGAGGATAGTAAAAAAGTGACGCTTTCTGCCGGTTAACACCACAGTTACATTCAAGAACATGAACGAATATATGTTCAACAGGTTGTTCGTATCGTAAACTAGGTCGGAACGAGCATATGCTAATCAAGTCTCGTTACGGTAGCTTTAGAAGAATTAATATTCTAATACATAAGGTTCAGAGGAGGACAAAAACATTGTGGTATCAGAATCAAGACAGCTGGGTTACTTAAGAGGTTAAATACCATTAATTTGACCGCACTGGAAGAAAGAAGAGTGAAGGGAGAGTTGATCACAACAGTTTTATTACCAAATTTATAATGTCAGCAGTGAACAGGTCTTTGATATATACATAAACTGATCTTACGGAGGCCATAACGGAAGATATGTAAAGTATTACTTTTATAGTATAAGAGTTGTGGATGACTGGAATATACCGTGTTAGGAAACTATATATGTGGACAACATAAATTGTATGATAGTAGAAAATGTATGAGATTAGGACCCCACGTGTGTGAAAACTCCCTTCCTTTACCGTACAAATAGGTAATTACCATTATTACGCACACACACACACACACACACACACACACACACACACACACACACACACACATACATACGTAGACACAGAGAGAGGGACACACACACACACACACACACACACACACACACACACACACACACACACACACACACACACATACATACATACATGCATGCATAAATACATACGTAGACACAGAGAGAGGGACACACACACACACACACACACTGGATAGCTCCACACACTCACATTCTTTGTATATTTCCCCTGAACTAGTACGGCTGGTGGTGGTACAGCGTAGGAGAAGTGGTGAAAATGAGAAATCAGATAGATAGATAGATAAAGAGAGAAAAACTTGGTGATAGGTAGGCAGATAGATGGAGAGAGAGAGAGAGAGAGAGAGAGAGAGAGAGAGAGAGAGAGAGAGAGAGAGAGAGAGAGAGAGAGAACACCTAGAAAGATCTCTGACGAGTATCATATTCTAACTTACAAGTAAACTTGTTACAGCGCCTAGATAGCTCAGATGGGAGAGCGTTAGACTGAAGATCTAAAGGTCCCCGGTTCGATCCCGGGTCTGGGCAGTTTCTTATTAAATGAACATTACCCAGATATTAAAGCGTATAGACTTAAAGACACCTCCACACGCTCATACTGTGTGTGTCTGTGCACTCACGTTCTCTCTCTATCTCTCACTCTCATGAATGATAGCACTCCACTTTTTCCTCTCTTTCTATCGCTCTCTCTCTCTCTCTTTCTCTCTCTCATATACCTGGGTGCAACCAACACTTTCACCTCTTCTGTATTGAACTTCTGTGCTAGTCCCTACTGCTCTTTCTCTGCTCTCTCTCTCTCTCTCTCTCTCTCTCTCTCTCTCTCTCTCTCTCTCTCTCTCTCTCTCTCTCTCTCTCTCTCTCTCTCTCTCTCTCTCTCTCTCTCTCTCTCTCTCTCTTCACTACCTGTTATTCTTCACCATCGCCGATCAGAATGACTCGTGGTAATCGTGTACAGCATGAGTGTGTGTGATGTTATCCAAGGTGAGTGTGTGTGTGTGTGTGTGTGCGCGCGCGTGCGTTGGAGCCATGACTGAGCGAGTCTGCGCCTCTGGTATTGAGTGAAAGTTAGTGGATCTAAAAATATGCCCAGACCCGGGATCGAACCGGGGACCTTTAGATCTTCAGTCTAACGCTCTCCCATCTGAGCTATCTAGGCGCTCTGAGAATCTTACTGGTAAGGTAAAATATCATACTCGTCAGAGCTCTTTCCTCGTCTTCTATGTACTCTCTCTCTCTCTCTCTCTCTCTCTCTCTCTCTCTCTCTCTCTCTCTCTCTCTCTCTCTCTCTCTCTGTGTGTGTGTAGGTGGGTGTGTATGTGTGTGTGTGTGTGTGTGTGTGTATGTGTGTGTGTGCAATAAATCGATAATAATTTCTTATCATTACGGTAAGGGAAGGTAGCTTTACGCACGTGGGTCCCCAACACTTGAACATTCACTATTCTCATACGATGTTGTCCACATGCACAGTGTCCTCACTCTGTATATTCCAGTCCTCCACTAACCTTGTACTACAAAAGTAATCATCTTTTCCAACAAGTTTCTTTCATGTTCTCATGTTATGGCTTCCGGGTGTTCATCTCTGCATATTTCGAAGAACTGTTCTGATGTTCATCATAGTATTTTTTTCTTTTTTTTTCATTGCATATATACGTTTCTGTTGAAGGCATATTACAGAGCCCCACCTACTGCGCACACACACACACACACACACACACACACACACACATACACACACACACACACTCTACATATTTTCATTAATACCATACGAAAAAGATTGACCACAGAAACCGGCTTAAAGTTGTTGGTACAGTTGGTATATATATATATATATATATATATATATATATATATATATATATATATATATATATATATATATATATATATATATATGATCTGACGAGTATATTCTTGTAACATTTTTATCAACTTTCCTGAACGCCTAGATAGCTCAGTTGGGAGAGCGTTAGACTGAAGATCTAAAGGTCCCTGGTTCGATCCCGGGTCTGGGCAGTTTCTTATATTCATGAACTTTACCCCAAATAGGAGAGGCAGAGATTTTCAGCAGCCGCACATACTCACACGTACATACGCCATCCACTCACATACACACACACACACTGTAGAGAACACCAGACAGTCGTATTCTATGTATGATTCTCCTGAGCTAGTGTGACCAGGGATGGTCAAGAATTGATGAAGTACTGAAGAAAAGAGAGAGAGGAAGAGGAAGGAGTGGAAATTTTGTCATTTATGAGAGAGAGAGAGAGAGTGATGGAAGGGAGGGAAAGGGAGAGAGCGTCTGGGTGTACACACAGTGTGTGTGTGTGTGTGTTGAGGTATACTGAGTCTAGGTAAATCTATAATATTTGGGTAAGTTCATTGATAAGATATTGCCCAGACCCGGGATCGAACCGGGGACCTTTAGATCTTCAGTCTAACGCTCTCCCATCTGAGCTATCTAGGCTCTGAGGGATTAACACAAGCAAGTTATTATATGCGTCAGAGCTCCTCCAACGTGTTTTATAACCCCCCCCCCCCCCTCTCTCTCTCTCTCTCTCTCTCTCTCTCTCTCTCTCTCTCTCTCTCTCTCTCTCTCTGTTACGATGCTTAGGAAATAGCGCTTCCTCCGTCTTACAGGAGCCTTCAAGAAAGGATCGAAGTAACACAAGGACTTGCACAGAAATCGTTCCTAGGGTAATATATATACATATGTGTGTGTGTGTGTGTGTGTGTGTTTGTGTGTGAGTATACAAACTGGGGCAGTCCAGTGTAGACAGGAGACTCCGCAGCGTGCCGCCTATTTGAAACCATTCAGACGGATTAATGGTTGCCTAAATAGATTTCCTGCGAATATTTTTAAGTATTTTGTACGCTAACAGTGAAATACATATCAATAATACATGTATATATATATATATATATATATATATATATATATATATATATATATATATATATATATATATATATATGATAATCTTATATGTAGAATGATCTTAATATACAAGATTGATAATAGAATGAGTTTGACGCTCAAAAGTCCCATAGACACGCGAAGATTTTTTACTTGAATCACTCACATTTTGGGCACACACTCTCAAGATGTCCGCCAGCCCTGCTCTAAGCTTGTCCCGTAGTTCAGCTCCTGTTTACTCCGACACCATGTCTGTTGCTCTCCTCTTCAACTCCTGGTGCTTTTTCAGGTGTGGTAACCAAATCTATTAAGCATAATCAAGGTTTGACTATATGTAGAATGTGAACAGATTACTAGATATTTCCTTATCCATATACTACGGTGCTGTTATTCATGACACACACGCGCACGCGCGCGCAAACACACACATACACACACACACACACACACACACACACACACGCACACACACACACACACACACACACACACACACACACACATTCTTTCTGCTTATTTCCTACCAGAAAATACTCGCTGTGACCCATCCTCATTACTGTACTTGTACTTGGATTGAATATCATCAGCCATGAATCATAGAAAGTTTTGAGTCCTTCTAGGTCTCCTTGTAAGTAGACGCAACTCTCCTCGCTGATTACCTTCATATTTTGGTAAGAGTCCAGGAGTCGCTCACACAGATCAGGAGAGGTCCCACAACGG